>NW_021703772.1:32111352-32297809 GCF_005190385.1 Monodon monoceros | reverse complement strand
AACCCACAGTCAAGGAAACCCCTGGGAGTTCCCTGGTGACCAAGTGGCTAGGATTCCGGGCTTTCACTGCTGTGGCCTGGGTTCAATCCCTGGTCAGGGAACTGAGATCCTACAAGCCACGCAGCATGGCCAAAAAAAAAAAGGAAGCCCCACGCATAACAGCTGGCCCTCATATACTTTCCTTCAAGCATTATCATTTTCTATTTCCTCTTCTTTCCTTCCTCTTTCCTTTTTCTCCTCAGCATAGAACTGCATAGCCTAGTCATCATCTCCATGCCAAAATCACTTTTTAAAAAAAAAAATTAAGAATTAAACTGAAATGGTTTGGTAACTACATAAAAGACCTTTATCACCACAAATACTGTTATTTCTTCTGATAGGAGATGAAGAGCATGATCCTTATGAAATCCTAGCAAGATTGAAAGCGTTCTTCTCAAAATTCGTCATTAACAGGCTGTGGTCACAAACATGTCTGCTTTTCAAAATGATCTAGTAAGAATTACATGAAGAGTTTCTCAGTTTCAATCCCAGACTGCTATAGAAAGAGATACAGAAACAAACTAGTACTTTAAGTTTCCACTTTACCACCTACTTTTCTACTGGTTAACAAATCTCATACTTAGCAATTTACACAAAAATTCTTCCCGGAGATATTATTTAAGTATGAGTGAAAATAAGTTTTGTTCTTTTCCATTGTCATAAAGTTAACGTTGCTTTAATAAACATAACTATCTTCATATATATTGAATATAATATATTAACTGGGGTTGTAATAGTATACGCTTTTATTCTAAAAAGTGACCTGGTTTGGAGGGTAAAGTTCTTTTTTTTTTTAAACCGAAGCTCCAATAAAACAAAATGAAAAAGCTCTGCCACCGTTTTCAAATGCAGCCGGGGATGAAATTTTGTCAGTATTCTGGAATCATGTAATAGAAAATATCTGCGTGAGGATATTATTTATATTGTAAAATGTGTTCATACTCACTGAGGTATAGAATAGGATTTGCTAAAATTTAGATTTTTACATTTTAGGCTTTAAAACTTTTTAGGCAGCAACTCAATTTATGAAACAGATTTTAAGAAATCCCTCTAGATGCACAGAACCTCTGTCAAAAGGATTTTTTTCTTTAACTCCTTAAAATAACCACAGAAGACAATATCTTGTGTTCTAGAGTTACTATTCATTTACTTGTTAATGTTTTGGACATTTTCCCTTTATAGCAGTATTTTAAAACATAAACTATATTCATATCCTCATGTCTACACAGTAAAGTTTTAGCACATAGTGATGACTTAAAATCCTCAACCAGTTTTTCAAGCACAATTTCTAACCTGAGTGAGTTTGTCTAGCTCCCCCAGCCAGGCTCCAAACATTTTGTCCAGGTCCTGATCTTCCTTGTCACTGTCTTCTTCAGCACCATGGTCAATTTCTTCATCTGACAGCTGCTCCATCTGAAATACAGATATTTGTGTATAATGAATAACTATTGAACTTGAAAAATCATGCAGTGTATGTTCTGATACATGTCGCAACTCTCTGGAGTCAAACTTTAAAAACTAGAGATTATATTATAAAAGGAAACGAAATCATAAGTGGAGACAAGGTTAACAAGTGAGTAGAAATGAGCAATTAAGTCTCAAATTTTTAGGAAATTGTGAAAGAAGAACAAACTGTATCAGATTATAACCAGAATCACAAGTAATGATGATTTTTTAAAAAAAATTTTTATTGGAGTATAGTTGCTTTACAACAATGATTTTTATTTTATTTTAATTTTTTTTGCGGTATGCAGGCCTCTCACTGTTGCGGCCTCTCCCGCTGCGGAGCACAGGCTCCGGACGCGCAGGCTCAGCGGCTGTGGCTCACGGGCCCAGCCGCTCTGTGGCACGTGGGATTTTCCCGGACCAGGGCACGAACCCGTGTCCCCTGCATCGGCAGGCGGACTCTCAACCACTGCGCCACCTGGGAAGCCCACAACAATGATTTTTAAATCACAGACCACTCCCATTAATCACAGGATATTACAGTAGTACAGTTCTTTCCACTAATAGATCCTGCAACACCCCCAAACACCACAGAAAAAAAAATTTCAGAAGACTTTAATGAGCAAGTTATTATTTATTCTGTAAAAATTTGTTCACATTAAGTATGTATCATGAAAACCTTAGTCCAAAAAGCATTTCAGAGAAAAGACAAAGCAAAAACCTTTAATCTAGTTCAGTTTGTTGAATTAGTTCTTCCTTCTACCTTACTCTTACTTTCTACCCCATTTGTCTTTTACTAACTTCCCTATCAGTCCCTACAAAATTCAAGGAACTAGAATTCAAATAGAAAACAGGAATTGAAAACATGAAATTCATATACAAAATTTCCTACATGTGGTGACTTTTCACGTGTTAAGTCCTTTGAAAGAAGAGATATTTTCTTTCTTCCCACTAAGAAAATAACGTGATATCTGACATGGAACTTGCATATTATTTTGTGAAAGGAGGAAAAGATTACACGAAACAAAGTAAGATCAATGACTGACCAGATACTTAAAATTCTTAAAGTAAGATTAATCTGATTAATATAAAATATTTCAATATTAAAGGCTCTGAGAAATCTTCAGTAAAGCTTAGCTTTGCTTAAACCAACATATTCCAAATTTACTTGACCACAGATCCTTTTCCTTCAACTTGGAATAACACCCATTAACTTTCCCAGGGACACAATGAATACCTTCATTGTACATGCCAGACTCTTGACTCACGTTTGTGAAAACACAAATTTTGTTCTAGTGGATCTAGGCAATATTCAGAATACAACTTGTCAGTTAGCTTAAACAGTTCTTCTGAGATTAAAGATATCCTTAATGTAGAATAAGAATTTATATACATCTTATACCTCCAAAGCAGCAATCAACAAAATTATTTCTGCGGTCCTTAAATACAGTTATGAGATACATAAGGATTTTAGATATCTGATGAGGTGCCATGAAGTTAAATTTTAAACCTTATTTTACCATATAAAATTTTGTAGAAACGGTCAAATAATGTTGCAAAATCAAAACTGAATTTAGTTCTTTCTAATAATGTTGAAAATCAGATCATATCCCATTTAACCACTTAAGAGATTCTCATTTCTTAATTTCACTACTATAAGCATGTATAAATCACGGCATTCTACCTTGACAAATGGAAAATGGATCAACTAATTTTCCAATGCATAAATTTGGCTCTTAAAGACATTTGGTTTTTATAGTTCACTTGTATTAATACTATTTCTAAGATTTTCATTCATTATTGAATTATTTACAGAGAGTAGCCCCCGCTCACCACAACTAGAGAAAGCCCACGTGCAGCAGCAAAGACCCAACGCAGCCAAAAATAAATAAATAATTTTTTTAAAAACATTATCAACCCATTAAAAACAAAAAGTTAGTGCAAAGAAAAACCTCATCTCACCAGGTGACTTAATTATTTGAATAACGGGTTGCTAGTTTGGGAACATCTAAAGAGTAGTAATACTCAGTCTTCATAATGAGGGCCAAAAAGCAACATAACTGGGAACGTTAACAGTCAACTTCCTGTTCCTCCCTAATCTTCAAAACTAAACACTGCAATAACCCAGAAGCAAAAATATTCTAGGAAGAATTCTGCTTTGAGATAATGACACTTACGCCTACGCTTCCCTTCTGAGCACACATTGCAAATGTCCATAAGGAAGATGCTACACTGGAAAAAAAATGAAACAATAGGAACATAATTTTACAGCGCAAACACTAAACGGTTCAAAATGAATATGAATATTTTAAATTGTCATGGATCCAAATAGAACTACAGACTCCTCACCAAAGTCTGGTGTGTTCTGTGAGTTTTCTTCCTATTATTCAAACCCAATAATTATTTGGATTTTTAAAAGTCTCTCAAATATTTTAAGAATTTTGTTTTATCTAGACTACTGTTGACTCACGTAAAGGAACATATGCTAAGGAACAATGACAGAGTCACAAAATAAATCAAAAATTTAAAGTAACTATTAGACTTTTACTATTTATGTAACTTTTGCCAATTTTGTCCTTTCTTGAATTTCTGTCACCCCATGGGTTATTTTACAAAAATGAACTTTAGACATTTTATTCAGAGACTTTTCCAATAAAAATTTAGGTCCTACAACATTTCTTAAAGGATCTATACTCTAAAACAGCACTCTCCATTCTCTAGAAGCTGATGTTAATCCTTATTCTCCTACCCCCAATACGCATTGTTTCTGTTTACTACACACACCAAATGAGGAGCCCCAAGAAAGTTTATAGGCTCTGCACCGTCTAAAAGTCAGCAAATCTGGTAAGGCAATTCATTCCTTATTATATATCAATCCTGTCTCCAATTAAATCACAATTCTAAACCTGAATTTTCCCAACATAATGCCCCTGCTGGAAATGATGACAGCAGAAAATGCAAATTAAATTATACACTAGTCAGTCAACTGTCCCTCCAAACAAAAAGGGGAAATTTTTTTAAGAAGAAAAGAGAACTTACAAATTTTGTTTTAAAAATAATTAGATATAAAGCAGAAACCAACACACCATTGTAAAGAAATTATACTCCAATAAAGATGTTTAAAAAATTATTAAAAAAAAGGATTTAAATGGATAGCTTCTAATTTGATGTTTTTCCTTAATGATGTAGAAATAGGCCCAAGGAAACTATAATACATACTAGAACAAATACTATTAAATTACTCTATTAAATTAGGAGGTACTTTAGGAGGAACATACTAAGGTTTCACTCAAATTCCCTGCTCCATTATATCCGAGGGAAACTACTTCCTTAAAGAACAAATGTACCCTGCCACAAATGAAAAGGTTTACGCTTCCAAAGTGCAGACTTACTGAATACAGAACAAAGCCCAAAGTCACTGGCAGGTCGAGAAGGCCCTGAGTGATCCTGGCCTTCAGAGACCTCTCTGACCTCTATTCCCACTCTCCCCACTCTCCCCTCCAGCCACACAGTCCTGCCCACTGCTGTTCCTTCGAGCAGGTTGCAGGGGAAGGAAGAATGTGGATTCTGTTTTGAAGACAGATTGAGAGATGCCTAGCAAACATCCAACTGGAAAAAAATGAGGAAGTTAGGACTCAGGTAATGAGAAAGTTTAGTCAGCCTGAATATTATTTCAAACTCATGTTTATTACAGAAAAATAATAGATTACAGCTAATAATAACTAACATTTTAAACTAGTTGACATTTATTTTATTAATGAAGTGAAAACAGGAGTAATGGGGGAATGATCCATAGTTGCTTATATGCTGGTTGGTTTCATTTCACAAATAACAGTGAATAATTGTGCTTCAATTACTACAGGTGAAAAACATATAATATACATAGTAAGCTCCACTACACATAACAAAACTATCCATTTAGTATGCCTTAGTATGAAACAATATTATTCCCACTAAATTTTCCATGAAGTTAAAACATGCAAGCATATTTTCCCTATTAACCTTCCCCTTGGAAGATATTTTGGTTTACTATTCAATTTCCTCACTGCAAGATGGAATGGTGATCTTTATCGAGAAGGTGGGGCTTAGAGTAGGACTTAAGGATTTGAATAAATATATTCCAGGTAGGGCTAATTATAAAGAGCAAAGAAGAAGGTCTGTTTTTGTGAGACTGTCAAATAAAACAAGAAGGAAGAGTGAGATTTAAAGGTCAAGGACTAAGAAAGGACCCGGTCATACAGGACCTTGAAAGCCAAACCTATTTTTTTCCTCCAGAAGGCAACTGGGAAGAACTAAACACAGAAATGAAGGAGGTAGGGAGAGAAATGGTATTTTAGTCAGAGGACATGGTACCTGTATAAGAGTTATTAGAAAAGGGAAAGACCATTAGAAGGCCACCACGGGTATTAGTTAGAGAGAATTACAGATACAGAAATTAAAGTCTTGAGAGGAAGTACAACTTATACAAGTCACATACTCACAAGTGGCAAGAAAAATACATGGTATATAGCCAGGGTGCCTTATTTATTACCGAACTCTTTTTGTCCCTTTAATTCAAAAATTCAAAAATAATTCAAAATACTTGCTTTTTGTAAAAGCACTTAAAGAATAATTGCTTTTTGTAAAAATAAGTGCTCTATACTTAAAAACACGTGAAAACTCTCAGAATACAGGAATGCAGAGCTGCTACTACAGCATTTCTTTAGATCTAGCATGCTTAATGTTCCAAAGAGGCAAGAGAAGCTTTGATATTATTTAGTACTTACTCTACATCTACCATGTGCCAGACACTGGGGGAACAGAGATCAACGTGACAGACTCCATCCTTAAGTACATATAATCTAGTAGGGAACAGACCAAGAAACCAACAATGATGAAACACTATGTTAAGTGCTATAATAGAGTATGTTATGTCAGTGTAGTTTAATTCCGTTTGAGAAGAAGAGAGGAAAGGTGTGATGCTTCAGTAGAGACCTGAAGAATGAATATGCAAGGCAGAGATGGGGAAGAGGGTTATAAGCAGAGGGACCAGCATGTGCCAAGGTATATAAAGGTGTGAGAAGGTTAAGACGTTGAGAACTCTAGGTGGCTTAACATTGCTGAAGCATAGGATGTGTGGCATAGACTCATGGAAAATGGGGCTGGAGAGGGAGGTAGGGGCAACATTATAAGCCATATCAAAGAGTTTGGACTTGATGCCATATGGCAACATTTTTCCAACTGTGGTCTACTGATGACCTACATCAAAATTACCTGGGGCGCTTCTTCTTAAAGTCAGTTTTAAAATGGCAGGCCCAAGACCTGAATACTAATTTCCAGAAGGGGGACATTTTTAACAAGTCCCCCCAGGGAATTGCTTATGCCCACAAAAGTCTGAGAACTGCAATAGTGTGTTATAATTACTGGGAGGACTTCCAAGACAAAAGTAATGCAGTTTTGCACGACCACAATTTGGTTAAAGGCAGAACAACCTAGAATAAGTACTCCCGAAGACCATAAAAAAACTAAGCAGCATCAGGATCTCCTAATTAACATACCCTAATTACTCCTCCTCCATGGAAGAAGCAAAACTTCCATGCTTCTTCTCAGGGTTATTTAGAAATAAATTTCAGTTCTTTATGTCCAGTTATGTTTCAGTAGCTCTATCACAAAAACAGTTTTGAAAAACACCTCCAGGCTTCCCTGGTGGTGCAGTGGTTGAGAGTCCGCCTGCCAATGCAGGGGACATGGGTTTGAGCCCTGGTCTGGGAAGATCCCACATGCCGGGGAACAACTAGGCCCGTGAACCACAACTACTGAGCCTGCGCGTCTGGAGCCTGTGCTCCGCAACAAGAGATGCCGCGACAGTGAGAGGCCCACGCACCGCGATGAAGAGTGGCCCCCACTTGCCACAACTAGAGAAAGTCCTCGCACAGAAACGAAGACCCAAAACAGCCAAAAGTAAAATAAATAAATAAAAGAAATGCATTTCCAAAAAAAAAAGAAAAACACCTCCTGTGCTGCTCTAATCTGATAAATAATTCTAAAGAAAAACAGACACCAGAGAAAGGGGGCTGTGAAGACTTCCAGGTCCAAGGAGTGCCCCCAAATGCGCAAGATACAACTCTTGCAAAATAAAAGCAAGAGGAAGGAAACCTAAATCAGGCAAAAGAAACAATAAGGAAAAAAACTGTTAAATTTAGTAAGGCGAGAAAAGAGGAAGAGAACCCATCAAAAGGAGGGAGGAAGTCAGAGCTAAGAAGGCAAAGGAGAGAAACAGGACACAACAAAATGTAAAATGAAGTGAGAACTGTAGGGAATAGAGGGCTATTAAGTACTCATCTAAGTAGGGCACCAAGAGGTATGTTTCTCTCTGGACCTACAACTCTTAACTCAGTTCTGTTGTGAACTAAATGGTAGCAAGTGTAAATGGCCCAAATGGAAGCTGGGAATTTAATAAACCAATTGAAACAGTATAAAGGCAAGGTTGATAGAAAAGAAGAAGAGGAGAAAATAAAATAAAATAAACCAATTGAATTTACATGAGCACTTTACAGAATTAAGATATTAAACATGTTGTGTGTATAGCAACGTTTTCCTCAGGTTTTACCTTTTAACTTCGTTGGACTTTTTTTTTTTAAGACACCGCTGAACTTTCTTTTTTTTAAGTTACCAAATGTACAAATAGTGAAAAACATTCATACACTGTTTTGTTCAGTAAATTCTTCTCCGTCCAGAAATCAGATAAATGGTTATATAAATTTTTAGTTTTATTATTCATTCTTTTATGTAATTATTGCATTTTACATAAGTAACAGTTTTGCAAAAAATGTGAAAGTGAGAACCTAAACTGATTTTTCCCCAAATTCTAAATTTCCCAGGCTTGATATGTTTCTTTTATTTATATATATCTATGTTCTATGAACACACTAGGTTCTTTTTTTGAGGATCCTTTTCCAGTGTGAGCCTTTTCTTAAACATCATTTTATAGCTTGTTATTAATTTATAAATCAGGTGAGTTTAAAAAAAGAAATAAAAAGTTCTGTATAACCAATCACTTAAGTTTTTTCTGGAGGTTAGTGGCCCTCAACAGAAAAGGCCCAAGTTCTACTTGGGGTCCAACACTTCAAAACACCTTGCCTACAAATAGCATTATGCAAGATACAAAGAAAGCAAAAAATATCTTCCATGACTTCAGAGAACATTAATCCTAACTATGGGGAAAGGTGGTAAACATAGAGGTATCTTGATTAACAAATTCTCTAAAAACAAAGTTCCTTTTGTAGGCCTGTGCATAAAGGAAGCTACCATCTCCTAAGTGTTGAAAGAGACAAGAAGCAAAGTACTATATCATCCAAAGGCTTTGCAGGAGCATGCCCAGTAAACTCACTGGCCATGAGCAAACTTGCATGGCCTGGTCCTCTGGGAATGAGCTGACACCTGGAACTAAGTTTTGTGAAGTTTCCACATGGAACTGAACCTCCCTAATAAATACAGAGGTGTACTATTCTTGGGCCAGCCACTGTGAACCCCTCCTTACTCAGAGGAAAGAGAAATTACTAGGGGAGGTGATTCACACCCTTATACCTACTTCTCTATTTATGTCTCTGTTTTTTGACAAACCAGGATGTAACTAACACATCCTCTTCACTATCATGTACATTAACTGTGAGGTGACTAAAGATCATATAAAGAAGCATAAAAACAAGCAAGAGCTCTTGTAACAGTTGACAGAGTATTATAATGCCTAAGAGCTAAAAGTCAAATCAAAGGCAATTTTGTTAATTTAATGTTTTATTTATCAAGCACTTAAACACAGCCCCTAGTAAAGGAATTCTTTGAACAGGATGAGCCATATTCATTCTTTTATTTACACTGGATTTTCATAATACCAGATATCCTTAATCTACTAAACCCCAAACAGGAACTCCTTATCTAAGTGGAAAAAACAATCTTAGTTCAATGTACTACAAAGAAACTCCTACTATTCCCAGAAATAAGATGTTCTAATGATCAATTTTATAATTACTTATTACACAGTATACCACAAACCATAATCTGAAATCACAGGGCAACTAAAAAATAAACAATAAAAACTGAAAAACAAAACCAAAAAATAGTAAGTGTAAAGTTCTTTCATTTATATTCCAGCTTTTCAAGTTTATTTCAGAAACTGTGAGAAAATTATTTCTGTTGTTTTTTAAGCCACCCAGTGTGCAGCGATTTGTTACAGCAGCCCTAGGAAACTAATACAGTATATATACATATGTGGGTGTGTGTGTAGGTGTGGGTGTGTAGGTGTGGGTGTGTAGATGTGGCTTCCACAACTGCTTCCAGGGATATTCATCTTGCTCCACACTTGGGACCTTTCCTGCTATACTACGTAAGTATGTAGTTATCTTTGGAGATGGCTAATACTGTTCATGCACTCTCAGGTTCAACTGAAAGTAGAGGCTACAACTTTACTACTCTATTGGGTAGGAGAAACTGTCTTGAAATTACTGAAAGCTTCATTGGGGTGGTGGTCGACTACTGTTTTTCTCCACTTTTGCCCTATTCTCCTGTAAGACAGGCAAATGCACGGCAGGAAATGCAGCCCCTCAAGGCAGCCCATACTTTGGGGGATAAGGGAGACTGCCAGACAGCTGTAGCCTGCAGCAGAGAAACCATTTGGATTGGATTTTGAATCATCAGTATGAACTCAAGGTTTTAAACAGATAGAGATAAAGGGAGGGGTAGAAATAAAGGCAGATATTATGTGTATGTGTGTTTATAGGTATGTCCACTGAAAGAGCCTCGTAGCAGTAACACCCCCAGTAGCAATTAGAATACCTAGTTCCAAGTTCTTGGTTTCTAAATACATATTCTACCCAAAAAGTCACCAGAGATCCTTGGAGTAATGATTCCAGGGCTGGGGCAGAGAAAATAACAAGATGAGCCCCTAGAACATCTAGTGCCAAAAACTGCTCAATAAAGATGGGGACATGTCATAAGGACACAGGAGCAAGCCTGGGGGGGAAGGGGGGGCGGGTGTCCCAGGAACCTATTCTGGGACAATTTAAGCATCAAAATAAATTATGACAGAAAAAAAGTATAACACTGACTAAAACAAGAATCCATAAATCTATACTGATATAAATAAACATAAAAGGGGAGAAAGTTCATCCTTACAGTAGAATGCCAACTAATTAACATAGAAGAAATGACAGAAGATCACCACTGCAACCACTGCAATAACAACTGATTCAGGCAAGAACCATCAATAGATGCTAAAACTAGTGGGTGAATATTTGATGCGACATTTACATATTCTCAAAGTATCACCCCACAGATTATTGGAGGGACACTGTCTTAACCAAGTTATCAAACTTAACAACATCAATATTGGGGCAAACCTTATGCTTCCTGTAATAATGCACTGAGAAGACACATTATCATTTTGTAGTATTCCTGACAAAAATTAATTACTAAATCAATCATAAGAGGGGGGACCTTGAAGATGGCGGAAGAGTAAGACGCGGAGATCGCCTTCCTCCCCACGGATACACCAGAAATACATCTACACGTGGAACAACTCCTACAGAACACCTACTGAAGGCTGGCAGAAGACCTCAGACCTCCCAAAAGGCAAGAAACTCCCCACGTACCTGGGTAGGGCAAAAGAAAAAAAGAAAAAACAGAGACAAAAGAATAAGGACGGCACCTGCACCAGTGGGAGGGAGCTGTGAAGGAGGAAAAGTTTCCACACACTAGGAAGCCCCTCCGCGGGCGGAGACTGCGGGAGGCGGAGGGGGGGGAGCTTCGGGACCACGGAGTAGGGCACAGCGACGGGTGCGGAGGGCAAAGCGGGGAGATTCCCGCACAGAGGATCGGTGCCGACCGGCACTCACCAGCCCGAGAGGCCTGTCTGCTCACCCGCCGGGGTGGGCGGGGCTGCGAGCTGAGGCTCGGTTTCGGTTTTGGACGGAGCGCAGGGAGAGGACTAGGGTTGGCGGCTTGAACATAGCCTGAAGGGGTTAGTGCACCACGACTAGCCGGGAGGGAGTTCGGGGAAAAGCCTGCACCTGCCGAAGAGGCAAGAGACTTTTTCTTCCCTCTTTGTTTCCTGGTGCGCGAGGACAGGGGTTTAAGAGCGCTGCTAAAAGGAACTCCAGAGACGGGCGCGAGCCGCGGCTAAAAGCGCGAACCCCAGAGACGGGCGCGAGCCGCGGCTAAAAGCGCGAACCCCAGAGACGGGAGGGAGACGCTAGGGCTGCTGCTGCCGCCATCAGGGGGCCTGTGTGCGAGCGCAGGTCACTCTCCACACCCCTCTTCCGCGGAGCCTGGGCAGCCCGCCACTGCCAGGTTCCCGGGATCCAGGGACAACTTCCCCGGGAGAACGCACGGCGGGCCTCAGGCTGGTGCAACGTCAAGCCGGCCTCTGCCGCAACGTCACGCCGGCCTCTGCCGCCGCAGGCCCGCCCCGCACGCAGTGCCCCTCCCCCCACCCCCGGCCTGAGTGAGCCAGAGCCCCCGAATCAGCAGCTCCTTTAACCCCGTCCTGTCTGAGCAAAAAACAGACGCCCTCCAGCGACCTACACGCAGAGGCAGGGCCAAATCCAAAGCTGAGCTCCTGTGAGCTGTGAGAACAAAGAAGAGAAAGGGAAATCTCTCCCAGCAGCCTCAGAAGCAGCGGATTAAAGCTCCACGATCAACTTGATATACCCTGCATCTGTGGAATACCTGAATAGACAAGGAATGATCCCAAATTGAAGAGGTGGAATTTAGGAGCGAGATCTATGATTTTTTTCCCTTTTCCTCTTTTTGTGAATGTGTACGTGTATGCTTCTGTGTGAGATCTTGTCTGTATACTCTTGCTTCCACCATTTGTCCTAGGGCTCTATCCGTCCATGGTTTTTTTAAAAAATTTTTTTCTTAATAATTAATTTTAATTGTAATAACTTTATTATACTTTACCTTCGTTCCTTCTTTCCTTCCTTCCTTCCCTCCTTTAGACAACGAATCACCCCAAATTGAGGAGGTGGTCTCTGAGAGCAAGATTTATGATTTTTCCCCCTTTACCTCTTTTTGTGAAGGTGTATGTGTATGCTTCTGTGTAAGATTTTCTCTGTATAGCTTTGCTTCCAACATTTGTCCTAAGGTTCTATCCGTCCCTTTTTTTTTTTCTAAATATTTTTTAATTCAGTAACTATATTATACTTTATTTTATTTTTACTGTATCTTCTTTCTTTCTGTCTTTTTTCCTTCTTTCCCTCCTCCTTCCTTCCTTCCTCCCTCCCTCCCTCCTTTCTTTCCTTCTTTGCTTCTTTCTTCCTTCCTTCCTTTCCTCCTTTCTTTCCTCATACTTCTACTAATTCTCTCTACTTTTTCTCCCTTTTATTCTGAGCCGTGTGGATGAAAGGCTCTTGGTGCTCCAGCCAGGAGTCAGGGCTCTGCCTCTGAGGTAGGAGAGCCAACTTCAGGACACTGGTCAACAAGAGACCTCCCAGCTCCACATAATATTAAACGGCGGAAATCTCCCAGAGACCTCCATCTTAACACCAGCACCCAGCTTCACTCAACGACCAGCAAGCCACAGTGCTGAACAACCTATGCCAAACAACTAGCAAAACAGGAACACAACCCCACCCATTAGCAGAGAGGCTGCCTAAAATCATAATAAGGCCACAGACACCCCAAAACACACCACCAGACGTGAACCTGCCCACTAGAGAGACAAGATCCAGCCTAATCCACCACAACACAGGCACTAGTCCCCTCCACCAGGAACAGTTAACAAGAACCTAGAAGAAATAAAGATGAAACAAGCAACGATGAACAACACAATAAATGAAATTAAAAGTACTCTAGATGGGATCAATAGCAGAATAACTGAGGCAGAAGAACGGATAAGTGACCTGGAAGATAAAATAGTGGAAATAACTACTGCAGAGCAGAATAAAGAAAAAAGAATGAAAAGAACTGAGGATAGTCTCAGAGACCTCTAGGACAACATTAAACGCACCAACATTCGAATTATAGGGGTTCCAGAAGAAGAAGAGAAAAAGAAAGGGACTGAGAAAATATTTGAAGAGATTATAGTTGAAAACTTCCCTAATATGGGAAAGGAAATAGTTAATCAAGTCCAGGAAGCACAGAGAGTCCCATACAGGATAAAAACAAGGAGAAATACGCCAAGACACATATTAATCAAACTGTCAAAAATTAAATACAAAGAAAACATATTAAAAGCAGCAAGGGAAAAACAACAAATAACACACAAGGGAATCCCCATAAGGTTAACAGCTGACCTCTCAGCAGAAACCCTACAAGCCAGAAGGGAGTGGCAGGACATACTGAAAGTGATGAAGGAGAAAAACCTGCAACCAAGACTACTCTACCCAGCAAGGATCTCATTCAGATTTGATGGAGAAATTAAAACCTTTACAGACAAGCAAAAGCTGAGAGAATTCAGCACCACCAAACCAGCTTTACAACAAATGCGAAAGGAACTTCTCTAGACAAGAAACACAAGAGAAGGAAAAGACCTATAATAATGAACCCAAAACAATATAGAAAATGGGAATAGGAACATACATATCGATAACTACCTTAAATGTAAATGGACTAAATGCCCCCACCAAAAGACACAGATTGGCTGAATGGATACAAAAACAAGACCCTTATATATGCTGTCTACAAGAGACCCACTTCAGACCTAGAGACACATACAGACTGAAAGTAAGGGGATGGAAAAAGATATTCCATGCAAATGGAAACCAAAAGAAAGCTGGAGTAGCAATTCTCATATCAGACAAAATAGACTTTAAAATAAGGACTATTACAAGAGACAAAGAAGGACACTACATAATGATCAAGGGATCGATCCAAGAAGAAGATATAACAATTGTAAATATTTATGCACCCAACATAGGAGCACCTCAATACATAAGGCAAATACTAACAGCCATAAAAGGGGAGATCGACAGTAACACATTCATAGTAGGGGACTTTAACACCCCACTTTCACCCATGGACAGATCATCCAAAATGAAAATAAATAAGGAAACACAAGCTTTAAATGATACATTAAACAAGATGGACTTAATTGATATTTATAGGACACTCCATCCAAAAACAACAGAATACACATTTTTCTCAAGTGCTCATGGAACATTCTCCAGGATAGATCATATCTTGGGTCACAAATCAAGCCTTGGTAAATTTAAGAAAATTGAAATTGTATCAAGTATCTTTTCTGACCACAACGCCATGAGACTAGATATCAATTACAGGAAAAGATCTGTAAAAAATACAAACACATGGAGGCTAAACAATACACTACTTAATAATGAAGTGATCACTGAAGAAATCAAAGAGGAAATAAAAAAATACCTAGAAAAAAATGACAATGGAGACACAACGACCCAAAACCTATGGGATGCAGCAAAAGCAGTTCTAAGGGGGAAGTTTATAGCAATACAAGCCCACCTTAAGAAGCAGGAAACATCTCGAATAAACAACCTAACCTTGCACCTCAAGCAATTAGAGAAAGAAGAACAAAAAAAAACCCCAAAGCTAGCAGAAGGAAAGAAATCATAAAAATCAGATCAGAAATAAATGAAAAAAAAAAAAAAGAAAAAAAAATAAATGAAAAAGAAATGAAGGAAACGATAGCAAAGATCAATAAAACTAAAAGCTGGTTCTTTGAGAAGATAAACAAAATAGATAAACCACTAGCCAGACTCATCAAGAAAAAAAGGGAGAAGACTCAAATCAATAGAATTAGAAATGAAAAAGGAGAAGTAACAACTGACACTGCAGAAATAAAAAAAATCATGAGAGATTACTACAAGCAACTCTATGCCAATAAAATGGACAATCTGGAAGAAATGGACAAATTCTTAGAAATGCACAACCTGCCAAGACTGAATCAGGAAGAAATAGAAAATATGAACAGACCAATCACAAGCACTGAAATTGAAACTGTGATTAAAAATCTTCCAACAAACAAAAGCCCAGGACCAGATGGCTTCACAGGTGAATTCTATCAAACGTTTAGAGAAGAGCTGACACCTATCCTTCTCGAACTCTTCCAAAATATAGCAGAGGGAGGAACACTCCCAAATTCCTTCTATGAGGCCACCATCACCCTGATACCAAAACCAGACAAGGATGTGACAAAGAAAGAAAACTATAGGCCAATATCACTGATGAACATAGATGCAAAAATCCTCAACAAAATACTAGCAAACAGAATCCAACAGCACATTAAAAGGATCATACACCATGATCAAGTGGGGTTTATCCCAGGAATGCAAGGATTCTTCAATATATGCAAATCTATCAATGTGATAAACCATATTAACAAATTGAAGGAGAAGAACCATATGATCATCTCAATCGATGCAGAGAAAGCTTTCGACAAAATTCAACACCCATTTATGATAAAAACCCTGCAGAAAGTAGGCATAGAGGGAACTTTCCTCAACATAATAAAGGCCATATATGACAAGCCCACAGCAAACATCATCCTCAATGGTGAAAAACTGAAAGCATTTCCACTAAGATCAGGAACAAGACAAGGTTGCCCACTCTCACCACTCTTATTCAACATAGTTTTGGAAGTTTTAGCCACAGCAATCAGAGAAGAAAAGGAAATAAAAGGAATCCAAATCAGAAAAGAAGTAAAGCTGTCACTGTTTGCAGATGACATGATACTATACATAGAGAATCCTAAAGATGCTACCAGAAAACTACTAGAGCTAATCAATGAATTTGGTAAAGTAGCAGGATACAAAATTAATGCACAGAAATCTCTGGCTTTCCTATATACTAATGATGAAAAATCTGAAAGTGAAATCAAGAAAACACTCCCATTTACCACTGCAACAAAAAGAATAAAATATCTAGGAATAAACCTACCTAAGGAGACGAAAGACCTGTATGCAGAAAATTATAAGACACTGATGAAAGAAATTAAAGATGATACAAATAGATGGAGAGATATACCATGTTCTTGGATGGGAAGAATCAACATTGTGAAAATGACTCTACTACCCAAAGCAATCTACAGATTCAATGCAATCCCTATCAAACTACCACTGGCATTTTTCACAGAACTAGAACAAAAAATTTCGCAATTTGTATGGAAACACAAAAGACCCCGAATAGCCAAAGCAATCTTGAGAACGAAAAAAGGAGCTGGAAGAATCAGGCTCCCTGACTTCAGACTATACTACAAAGCTACAGTAATCAAGACAGTATGGTACTGGCACAAAAACAGAAAGATAGATCAATGGAACAGGATAGAAAGCCCAGAGATAAACCCACGCACATATGGACACCTTATCTTTGATAAAGGTGACAGGAATGTACAGTGGAGAAAGGACAGCCTCTTCAATAAATGGTGCTGGGAAAACTGGACAGGTACATGTAAAAGTATGAGATTAGATCACTCCCTAACACCATACACAAAAATAAGCTCAAAATGGATTAAAGACCTAAATGTAAGGCCAGACACCATCAAACTCTTAGAGGAAAACATAGGCAGAGCACTCTATGACATAAATCACAGCAAGATCCTTTCTGACCCACCTCCTAGAGTAATGGAAATAAAAACAAAAATAAACAAATGGGACCTAATGAAACTTCAAAGCTTTTGCACAGCAAAGGAAACCATAATCAAGACCAAAAGACAACCCTCAGAATGGGAGAAAATATTTGCAAATGAAGCAACTGACAAAGGATTAATCTCCAAAATCTACAAGCAGCTCATGCAGCTCAATAACAGAAAAACAAACAACCCAATCCAAAAATGGGCAGAAGACCTAAATAGACATTTCTCCAAAGAAGATATACAGAATGCCAACAAACACATGAAAGAATGCTCAACATCATTAATCATTAGAGAAATGCAAATCAAAACTACAATGAGATATCATCTCACACCAGTCAGAATGGCCATCATCAAAAAATCTAGAAACAATAAATGCTGGAGAGGGTGTGGAGAAAAGGGAACACTCTTGTACTGCTGGTGGGAATGTGAATTGGTTCAGCCACTATGGAGAACAGTATGGAGGTTCCTTAAAAAACTACAAATAGAATTACCATATGACCCAGCAATCCCACTACTGGGCATATACCCTGAGAAAACCAAAATTCAAAAAGAGTCATGTACCAAAATGTTCATTGCAGCTCTATTTACAATAGCCCGGAGATGGAAACAACCTAAGCGCCCATCATCGGAAGAATGGATAAAGAAGATGTGGCACATATATACAATGGAATATTACTCAGCCTTAAAAAGAAACGAAATTGAGCTATTTGTAATGAGATGGATAGACCTAGAGTCTGTCATACAGAGTGAAGTAAGTCAGAAAGAAATAGACAAATACCGTATGCTAACACATATATATGGAATTTAAGGGGAAAAAAATGTCATGAAGAACCTAGGGGTAAGACAGGAATAAAGACGCAGACCTACTGGAGAACGGACTTGAGGATATGGGGAGGGGGAAGGGTGAGCTTTGACAGGGCGAGAGAGAGTCATGGACATATACACACTAACAAACGTAGTAAGGTAGATAGCTAGGGGGAAGCAGCCGCAAGGCACAGGGATATTAGCTCGGTGCTTTGTGACAGCCTGGAGGGGTGGGATAGGGAGAGTGGGAGGGAGGGAGACGCAAGAGGGAAGACATATGGGAACATATGTATATGTATAACTGATTCACTTTGTTATAAAGCAGAAACTAACACACCATTGTAAAGCAATTATACCCCAATAAAGTTGTTTAAAAAAAAAAAATCATAAGAGCCATTTTATAAAACAACTGCCCTGTAGTTTTCAAAAATGTAATGGCCAAGAGCACAAAGAAAGGCTGAAGATATGTTCCAGATTAAAGGAAACCTTTAAAGGAGACAGGACGACTAAATGCAGTGTTTGATACTGGGACGGGATCCTGGACCCAGAGAAAAAATGTTAAGTGTATAAACAAAGCTATAAAGGACAATATTGGGACAACTGACAAAATCTGACTATGGATTATAGATTAGATCATAGTACTGTATCAATGAAACGTTTCCTGATTTTGATAATTGTACTGCTGTTATATAAAAGAATATCTTTATTCTTAGGAAACATACGCTAAAGAATTTAGCCATAAAGGGGCATAATGTCTGCAACTTATCCTTAACTGGCTCAGAAAAAAATGTGTGAGTGTGTGTGTGTGTGTAAATATGTATACAGGGGGAGAGTAATGATAATTAGGCAAAACGTAAACAATAGGTGAATCTAGGTAAAAGGAATATGGGGGTTGTTTGTACTCTTCTTACAACTTTTTTGGAAGTCTAAAATTATATCAAAATAAATTAAGGAAGAGAGAGAAGGGAGACAGGGGAGATAAAGAAAAGAAAGAACAGTCTCTACCCTCAGGAAGTTGTAGTTTAGTTAGGAAAACAGAGTGTGAATTTTTAAAAATTCAAAAATAAACTTAAAGAAAAAAACGTAGGTTGAAAACATTTTTACCAAATAAAATAATGCAGTTTACCCTAACAACCCTAAAAAACACTTGCATATTTCTCCAACATATGGTTTTCATTATGTATGCATGTGTTACCATTCCTAAATTGCATTTGCCTGGTTTACTCAGTTAACTTTTTTTTTTTTGCGGTACGTGGGCCTCTCACTGTTGTGGCCTATCCCGTTGCGGAGCACAGGCTCCGGAAGCGCAGGCTCAGTGGCCATGGCTCACGGGCCCAGCCGCTCTGTGGCATGTGGGATCTTCCCGGACCGGGGCACGAACCCGTGTCCCCTGCATTGGCAGGTGGACTCTCAACCACTGCGCCACCAGGGAAGCCCTCAGTTAACTTTTTAAGGTTAGTTTGGTCATCATAAAATTAGTTTTACTTAATGGAAATAAAAGCTTAACATCTTAGAAAAATAATTACTCATAATTCTTTCAGAGGCAAAAGACAATCATTTCCAAACTTCAGATGTAAAAATAAAGCAACTAAGTGAAAAAAAAAAAAAGTTGGTTAAAATCACAAGTAGGTCAGGAAGAAATCAGAATTCAGTTCTAAATCAAAGACTACTATTTAATCAAATAATAAGGCTAAAGCTAAATATAGACTTTAAGATGGGATTTTTAAAAGATGTTTTGATATTTAAAATTTTGTTACATTTAGTGAGAACAAAGGGAGTTAAACAGTGAAACACTTGTACCACCCTGCATTATTCATTAACATATTCCCTGACCTCTTGCCAACATCCAGGGATATGAAGTGCCAGAGTTGACCAAATATCCCCAACTCAACAAAGGTGAGATGACTGCTTTCTGTTTCATCTCTCTCATAAATGTAAAAATTCTAAGAAAGACATTTATAACACATTACTGACAGAAGATATTCAATACAGTTCCCCATACAATCAACCAATCCATCTAAAACAAAAAGTCACATTGCTGAACTGTAATTATTACAGAGAAATTTATCAGTGTCAGCACCAGGAGGCTCAAATATTTTTCTAACTCCTTGCCCTCCTTTTCATTTTGTTGACCACTATCTTGGTTCAGATTCACAATGAATCATCCTCAGATTATTCTAGTAACTTCCTAACTGACCTCTCTTCTTTACTACATCACTGTCAGACCAATCTTCCTTAAAAACTCTTTTCAAGTCATGATTCTGCTCGAACACCCCACAAGGGTTCCCCAGGACATTCTGAATTAAGTACAAACTCTTCATGATTTCAGACCCTCTCTGACATGGCCTCAACCTAAATTCTCAACCTTATTTTCTACCCTTCAATCAACCTAAACTTAGTATTGTCAAAAAAACAAGCCATGCTTACCTAACTTGGCTGTTGTTCATGTTTTCAACCTGACTAAAACATCTCAATCTGTCAAAAGACAGACAGAATACATTTCATTCCATTGAAATGACAGTAAACAATTACAAAAGGGAATTAACTCATAAAGGCAGTGAGAGCTGGAGCCGGCAAAGGCATCAAAGGACCTGAGATTTTTGGCAAATTTCTTTAAGGCAGAAATGGAATCATACTGGCAGATGAACCAGTGCAAGAGCCATAGTTCAAAGCAACCATTTATTCAACAAATAAACGTATTAAGCACATGCTATGTGTCAAACACTGCTCTAGAAGCTCAGGATGCAGTTATACATGTGACAAACAAGGGACCCATTAACACTGAACTTACATTTTAGTGGAGAGAAAATTATTAACAACAGCAACAAAATCAGACCCATGACAACTGTGGTGATAAATAAATTAGGGTTGTGTGGAAAGTGAGCAAGTAGCCGCTTTAAAGTAGCCGCTTTAGATTCAATGACCAGGGAAGACCTTTCTGAGTAGTGATATTTAAAATGAGATATGAATGACAAAACAGAATCAGACATGCAAAGATCAGAAAGAAAAGCATTCCAGGCAGAGGGTACAAGTTTGCTAGGTCATGGAACAGAAAGATTAGTCTGATGAGAAGAAAAAGCCAGATCATGTAAGGATTTGTAAGCCAAGAAAAGCAGTTTGGATTTTATTCCAAGGAAGCCCTCTCGAAGGCAACAGAAGTCGTCCCTCTCAAAAGGTTGCAGCAGAGGTGGGGACCATTCTTGGAGGAGTCAGAGGGTAGAGTGGGAAAAGGGACAGAGGTGGGGAAAAGGATGCTCAGCAAGACAGCAGCCAGTATTCCCCACACCTGCAACCCCAGGGTAATGCGGGCATTTGCTTCCAAGGTAAAGGAAACCAGAAAAACAACTCTCAAGCCTGGAGGCAAACTTAAATGCCTTCAGGAATCAGGTGGCCAATATAAAGACCAGAGGCAGCCAGGTGTAAACCAGTAGGGAGTGGTGGAGCCTAAGAACTAGAGGGCATATCATAGCTAAAAATATTTGAATTTTTAAAAAAGTTTATTCTGGAATTAGATAGTGGTGAAGTTGCACAACCTGTGAATATTAAAACCCACTGAAACTTACACTTTAAAAATGTGAATGTTAGGGCTTCCCTGGTGGCGCAGTGGTTGAAAGTCCACCTGCCAATGCAGGGGACGCGGGTTCGTGCCCCGGTCCAGGAGGATCCCACATGCCGCGGAGCGGCTGGGCCCATGAGCCATGGCCGCTGAGCCTGCGCTTCCGGAGCCTGTGCTCCGCAGCGGGAGAGGCCACAACAGTGAGAGGCCCAAGTACAGCAAAAAAAAAAAAAAAAAAAGTGAATGTTATGTATGTATATCTTAATTTAAAGAAAACTAAAAAAAAAGTTTAAACACTGCTAAACAAAAGAAGAATTAGGTACTACTTCCTCTGAGAGGCCCATGAACTTTGTACCTCTCTAAGGCATTTATCACTAATCAGCTTTGTATTGTGTGGTGGTTATTTGTGCACTTGCCTTATGACCCTCCACACCCAACTAGGTTGTAGGCTTCTAGAAAGAGACCATATGGTTCTCATTTTTCACCCCAGAGCAACTACCAAAGAATCAATTCTTCATCTGAATTTCAACTTTTTTTTGTTAAATATTTCTAATTTTAGATGACTTAAAATTTAAGATGACATCTAATTTAAGATGACTCAAAGCTAAAGGTGCATTTCTTAAAAAAAAAAAAGGGGGGGGGCTAATTTATCCGGCTCTCAAAAATACTAACTTAAAGGAACCAACACATTTAAAATTAATTTCTCTATAATAGAGGAATGGTTTAGAAAAAAAAATTCTACAATGCATTTTAGTTTCAGCAGAATAGTTTTATATTATATGATCTGATTCAACAGCTGTGTTATATGACTCTCTTATAAAAATTAACAAATGAGGGACTTCCCTGGTGGTGCAGTTGTTAAGAATCCGCCTGCCAGTGCAGGGGACACGGGTTCGAGCCCTGGTCCGGGAAGATCCCACGTGCAGCAGAGCAACTAAGCCCACGTGCCACAACTACCAAGCGTGCACCCTAGAGCCCTCAAGCCACAACTACTGAAGCCCACGCGCTCTAGGGCCCCTGTGCCGCAACTACTGACACCCGCGCACCTAGAGCCCATGCTCCTCAACAAGAGAAGCCACTGCAATGAGAAGCTCACACACGGCAAGGAAGAGTAGCCCCCACTCGCCACAACTAGAGAAAAGCCCGCGCGCAGCAACGAAGACCCAACGCAGCCAAAAATAAATTTAAAAAAAAATTAAATGAGTATTAGTAAGGGTTTCTGCACGTGACAGAAACCTAACTCAAACTAGTCTTAGGCAAATAATTTATTCAATTCAAAGTATAAGGAAGTTTATCAATACATTTATCACAATGCATCTCTTCTCTCAACCTCCTTTATATCCTTTCTCTTCTTTCCAAGGTTTCATTCTAAAATTCTGTAATCCTGTTCTGCAACCTGCTTCACATACCACGCTTTAGATTCTCCCCATTCTGTTCCATCATTTCCCTCTCTCAGTATCCTTCAAAGGAGCTAATCCAAATTCCTGCATATGAAAATCCAAAATTTATACAGTTGCTAAAACAAATATTTAGAATTAACCAGAATTCTGAATAGAAACTCAAGGTTGGGGAGAATCACTTTACTAGTAAATCCCACATAAAGTAGTTCTGCCTCCATCTTTGCATATCTTAGTATTTTATTGTGGCAGGAGTCAGAAAACCAACCAGAGATGGCTCATTATTCCTGACATTAACCAGCCAAAAATGGAAATAAATAAGAGTGATGGTCAAGATTTGTTTTGGGTAAAGAGGAGAGAGTCTATAGTTAACTGAAATTTTCTGAACGAGTTTGTGGAATGTTTAAACAATAGATGTTAAATAAACATCCTCTAACATTTTAACACAAATTCTGGCTAACAAGGAAACTCAAGTAAGTAAATCTTTCATTTTTATGCCCTAAATATGAATTAGTAAGAGCAGAAACCTTTATTATCTAATAACACTGAAAAGCTGGTCCGTTTAAGGAAAGTCTGCAAGATGTTCCTAGCCTAAGCCAGCTGGGATAAGGAGTCAGGAAACTGGCAATTCTTATTCTGCCACTAACTAGCAGAAACTATGGGCTAAATCATTTAAATCCTTAGACCTCATTTTTTTAGTCTGGGAAAAAAAAAAAGGACTAGTTAAATCCAAAGGCCTCTCCCCACCCTTCTCAACCTATTCTTGACTGAAGTTCTATTATTTAATTACTGACTTCACTCTAAATCCCTTCAAATTTATCAGTCTTCTCTCTCCAGTCTGAATTCCAGAGGAAAAGCACCTCTTTTCCAGTTACTCTTTAGGCATAACTGCTTAAGGGGAGGGAAAGGCTTGAGGCAGCTTGCTTTTCCACCTTCTCTGCAACCCGAACTCCCAACACAAATGAAGTCTCAGCAGGAGTCTAGAACTTGTTCAGGGTGCTTGACTTCTAATAATTTAATACTGTTAGGGTTTTTATGGGTTTCGGTTTTACCTCCCACAATCTATTCATTTGTCTGAACAGTAGAAATGGTCATGATTACAAGAAAGAATTAAATTTGACTTACTGCACAACAAAATATGGATTCCAAGAAGTATGAAAAGTGGCTGCCAGTGACAGAATGAGCAATATCCCTGGAGTGGGCTTGCTGTACACCTAAAATTTATTTTGAATTCAACTATCTTATCTTTAAATTTCACATTAATTTTACATTCTGCTCTATAAGTTAAAATAGAAAAAGTGTTTAAAACTGCCTATCAAATAAATTTAGAACTCCAGGATAATGGTGACATTTATTCTATGGTTCTGCATTCCCAATCCCTCTGAATCCCTAACCCTGTGTGTACTTGCACAGACACACCTAGGGGAGTCTGGGAGTACACTGCTCTAGTTCGAAAAAGCAGGAAAGCAGGTGGTATCACTTCCATCTTATTATAATGAGGAAACTGAAGTTCAAAGAAAGTCTCAGAGAGAGGAAAGATTAAAAACATTTACCCAGGACTTCCCTGGTGGCGCAGTGGTTAAGAATCTGCCTGCCAATGCAGGGACATGGGTTCGAGCCCTGGTCCGGGAAGATCCCACATGCCACGGAGTAACTAAGCCTGTGCAACACAACTACTGAGCCTGCACTCTAGAGCCCACGAGCCACAACTACTGAGCCCGTGTGCCACAACTACTGAAGCCCACACGCCTAGAGCCTGTGCTCCGCAACAAGAGAAGACACCACAATGAGAAGCCCACATACCGCAACGAAGAGTAGCCCCCGCTCGCCACAACTAGAGAAAGCCCACGCGCAGCAACGAAGACCCAATGCAGCCAAAAATAAAATAATTATTTTAAAAAGTAAATAAAATAAAAAACATTTACCTGTTCTTTATTAACCTCTCAACAAAATTTAAACAAAAAATTAAAATTTTATTAAAATTAAATTAAAAAAAATAAAACCCAATAACTTCACTAATCTTCCTATAACCTTAAAGAAACCAGTAACAATGCCTAACCATTATATGTTTTGGCTAAACAGCATGTGGGGTTAAAAAAAAAAGGGGGGGGTAGGTTTCAAAATATCAGTGATTCTCATCTCACCACATTGGCCAAATCTAATAATGGTCAGGTAGTGTTAAGTTTGGTGCACTGTTTTTGATCATAGCTAAAAGGTTCACATGACTGGAGCCATATCTACAATATACAAAAAAGAAGACATTCTTGGTTACAATTTGTCATTCCACAGATGGCTAAGTGGTGTCCTTTCTTCCATCACTGTTTCATAGGCATTCCCAGATGAAGAAAATGAACTTGATTTGGTTAAGAGCTGGGGCTCTCCAGTTATTAGATTACCTGATTTGAATACTGAATAGCTCCATGAACTTGTATTAGTCCTTTTACATCTTCCTAAACCTGTGTCCTCATTTGTGAAATCATTCCACATCCTTATGGTGAAGCATACATGAAATAATCTACATTAAAGACTACAGAGTCTGGCGTATAGGTAACATCTACTGAGGGCTTCCTACTTTCACTGTGGCCCAGCTTCTATCAATGATGTTTTCTTTACTTCTCTATTTAAGAAGGTGGTTGATGAAAACATTTAAAAGGGTTTAAACACCATTGGCAGATTTACTTAAAATCAGATTTAATAATTTGGGCATAGAAAAAAATGATAAACTGCTACAGTAGTCTTTCAGAGGCTGTCACAGGGAGGAATGCCTTTGACTTTGTTAAACCATGTCTGAAACAGATAAGCAAAATAGAAATATCTACTGTATCAAAAAGAGATCCCTTGCATTTAATCTTCACACTTGAGAGGAAAATGATCCATTTGACCATCTCCAAGATATCTGTTTAAATGATTAAAGATAATGTTCATATCAATTATACTTCAATAAAAAAATAATGTTCACAACCAATTGAGTAGAAGAGTTTCCCATCAATACAAAACATATCTAAGCTCCATCTATTTTTCAAGATCCAATTTAAGTTCACTCTTATGAAACTGCCCTGATGACTACAGCTTGTAAGTTCGTTTAAATTTCAGCTTTTTACTTACAGTCATATCACACTATTTAGCACTCTAGTACAGACTACCACTGTTTTCTGTTGATATCATATACTTTGAATATAAAGAGAGGAGGGAGGTTTCAAAATGTTAGCGAGTCCATAGGAAGGTGGTGTGGAACTGGTAAATATACGGGGAGTACAGGCAGAAGGCTTGAATCCTCTCTAATAGGTTGCCATGAAGCTTTTAAATATATGCCTTTGGTCCGTCCAGTACATTCTAATTATTGGGAGACTGGGATGGAGTCCACACATTTGTACATTTGAAATGCTCCAACGAACAGAGACAGCAGGATTAAAGATTACTTTTTAACCTTCATTCTTAAAGGCAGTGGCATTTGAACGTATCTATAACTTCCTCATCATCTGTAATGAAATTTTTTCAGATAAAAGAAGGTGGATAAAATTTTGTTCATCAGAATTTCAGCTGGGGATCAGTAAACCTACCTGATATAGTAAGATAGATGATAGTTTCCAAATGACTGCAACAATATCCCCAGTCTCATTTGCTCTTCTCACAACAATCTGCCTTAACACTCTTTTTATTGAGAGGTAAAGTCTATGTTCCTTTCCCTGGACTCTGGGGAGGACCTATGAACTATGGAGGAAGTGATGCTGAGTGACTTCGGGGACTAGATCATCAAAAGTGCTAACAGCTTCCACCTGCTGTTTCTCTTGGAAAGCTGCTGCTGGAGCCCAACATTATGCTGTGAGGAAGCCCAGGCCACAAAAGGAGGCTAAGTGTAAAAACTAGCCCACAGCCGCAGCTGAGGTCCCAGCTTCAACCACCAGACAGGTAAGTGAGGAATCCTTTGAGAGGACTCCAGCTCCAGTTGCCCCTGACTGCAACTGCATGAGACATTCCCAGTGAGAACCATCTAAGCCTGGGCAACCCCCAGAACCATTTGAAATAATAATAAAACGATTGCTGCTGTCTTCAGCCACTAAGTTCTGGGGTGATCCATTGCACAGCAATAGACAACACAACACAGTGCTACTCCTTGTGAAAAATACATTGAGAGTGGGGGACTAAAGTTCTGAGAAAGCTCTACAGGATAAAAAAATGGTGGCAGGTCTGAAGAGCTGGCTGGGGAAAGTAGCCACAGATGGGGTGCAGAGGCTGTAAGACAGTAAAAGGCTACAAACACATCATGTGATTTCTCCCTTGTAAACCTCCAAATGGTCAATAAAGTCACTAAATTTATGAGACCCTTGGCTCGTAAAGGAAAGCGTTTTGTGCCCACAAGGACTAGGGGCAAAGATACAGGAGCAGAGATGAGACAATAAGGAAGTCAAGTCAGAAGTCATGGAGACAGAACTGGACGTTCACAGGCTAAAATACACCTAAATCATGCAGAGGGACTCCAAGTGAATTCTTAGGCTAAAAAGTTAGTTTTCTTTTTCAGTTAAAAATAGATCCAGAGTTGGGCTTCCCTGGTGGCGCAGTGGTTGAGAGTCTGCCGGCTGATGCAGGGGACACGGGTTCGTGCCTGGGTCCAGGAAGATCCCACATGCCACGGAGCTGCTGGGCCCGTGAGCCGTGGTCGCTGAGCCTGCGGTCCGGAGCCTGTGCTCCGCAACAGGAGAGGCCACAACAGTAAGAGGCCCGTGTACCACAAAAAAAGAAAATTCACAAATATATCTGATAAAGGACTTGTACCTAGAATATATAAAGAACTGCTACAACTAAATTAAAAAAGATAAAACAACCCAATTTTTTAAATGGGCAAAAGACTTGCACAGTCACTTCCCAAATGGCTAATAAGAACATGAAAATTCGCTCAACATTATTAGTAATCAGGGAGATGCAAATTAAAAGCACAATGAGATACCACTATGTATCCATTCCAGTGGCTAAAATGAAAACGACTGACAATACCAAGTGCTAGGATGTAGAGTAATTAAAATTGTCATATAATGCTGTTGGATACATAATATGATACAGGTTTGGAAAAGTTTGCCAGTTCCTTAAAAATTAAAAAAACATGTACCCTATATAACTCAGCATGTCCTCATAGTATTTATCCAAGAGAAATAAAAACATATTCATGAAGATATATGTGTACATATATCTGTCTCCATTTGTACAAAATGTCACAGCGGCTTTATTAGTAAAAGGCTAGAAATGAAAGCAGCCCAAATAGCTATCAACAGGTGAATGGATAAACAAAATGTGGTATATACACATAATGTAATACCATTCAGTAATAAAAAGGAACTAATCCAAACAATATGGATCGATCTAAAAATTATTATTCTATTATATCAATCTATAATCATTATTCTGAATCATTATTCAGAGCCCAGCTGTGGGGAAGGTGGCCACTTGGTCCTGACTCAACCCGTTGAAAAGCTGTGCAGTAACCTGCCAAGTCCCTGTGTGCGTGTAACTTATCGGATGGTTCAGTCTGGTAAAGCTGTGAGAAAGAACATGTGATTCTTTCTTTTTAATGTTAAAATAAAGACTTTTGTATAGACTTGTTAAAAAAATCATTATTCTGCATAAAAATAAACAAGACTAGAGAGAGAGAACGACTGAAAGAGAACACTGTATGATTCCATACATCAAATTCCAGAAAATTCAAACTAATCTACAGTGACAGGTTGCACGGAGACAGAGGTGGAGGGGAGCATGACTGGCAAAGGGATGTGAAGAAACTGGGGGATGATGAATATGTTCCCTACCTTCTTTGCAGTGATAGCTTCACAGGTGTATGAAAACTTATCAAACAGTATCCTTTAATGCGTGCAGTTTATTATGTGGAAATTATACCTCAATAAAGTAGAAAAAAAAATTTAAAGAAACAAGCAAACCAAAAGACTTTACAGCAAAATTAGAGTAAGGAGTCAAGGCAGTGGCTACCCATGACAGGGCAGTCGTATAGAAAAGCAAATATGAGGAGGGTTTCTGGCACACTGGTAATTTTCTTTTTCATCTATGTTCTGGTTACACAGGAGTATTCAGGTTGTAGAAGTGTACGTTTATGATACATGTGTATATTGTTCTTCAAATACAAGTCTTTAAAAAGAGGAACATCTACGTATGACCTAGCAATTCCACTCCTTTATCCAAGAGAAATGAAACATTTGTCCACAAAAACACTTGTACAAAAATATTCATGGCAGTTTTCTTCACAGTAGTCCCAAATTGGAAACAGTCCAGGTGCCCACCAACAGGAAACTGGATAAACAAATCTATGGTACATTCAATATTCATACAATTGCATATATTACTCCACAATAAAAAGAAACAAACTACTGATACAAGCAATAACATGGATGGATCTAAAAACATCACGCTGAGGGCAAGAAGTCAGAGACAAAGGAACACATACATATGATTCAACTAATACAAAATTCTAGAACAGGCAAAATGTATCTGTGATGAAGCAACTGTGGCTGCAGTTGCAGAAGTAGAGAAGAAAGGGAAAGATAAAGGGTAGAGTCATGGAAACATTTTCTATCTTGCTAGAGATTCAAGGAAAAAAATGCTCACTATGGACATGGAAAAATTATGTCTATCACTACTACTGAATTACTAAATTAAATTTTAAATGGGTACTTTTAATTCACCCTAATTCCTGAAAGCATAATGTAAAATCCAAACTGAAGATTCTAAAATAAGCTAATAACTTCAATTGTGGTAAAGAATAAATTTTATTGGGCTTCCCGACGGCGCAGTGGTTAAGAATCCTCCTGCCAATGCAGGGGACACGAGTTAGAGCCCTGGTCCGGGAAGATCCCACATGAGGCGGAGCAACTAAGCCCCTGCGCCACAACTACTGAGCCTGCACTCTAGAGCCCACGTGCCACAACTACTGAAGCCTGCGTGCCACAACTACTGAAGCCTGCTCGCCTAGAGCCCGTGCTCCACAACAAGAGAAGCCACCGCAATGAGAAGCCCGTGCACCGCAACAAAGAGTAGCCCCCGCTCGCCGCAACTAGAGAAAGCCCGTGCACAGCAGTGAAGACCCAACGCAGCCATAAATAAATAAATAAATTTTTTTAAAAGAATAAATTTTATTAAGGTCTCACTTTGTTGAAATTTATCTATTTTTCTTCCACAAACATTTCTTTCTAATTAGTAAGAAAATCAGAATGTATTGTCCCAAGTGCTTTATTTTTAAGATGGCTTCATACAAGTACATTATACACTATGAAATGGAACTTGATATAAAAGGTTCATTATTATCAACAGTACTTCAATAAGCTTGTATAGTGATTTCCAAAATGGAGGTGATTATAACCCAGGAAGTATGAGTGATGATCCATTAGGGTATAAGAACAACATATTAGGAGTTCTATTTAATCTTTATCTTAATACACATATGTATTTTAAGTACCATATAATGTAATACAATATAATACATGTGTATCCTTATCATAGAAAACGACACTGGCCTCTTCATTATGGCCACCTGTCAGACAGTCACACATCATATATATAAAGTAGTCTAAGTATTCTGGTACTAAATGATTCTAAATATTTGGAGGGAAGAGTGATAGTATTTGCTGGAATCTTTTTCAAAAATGAAATAAAGGGGCTTCCCTGGTGGCGCAGTGGTTGAGAGTCCGCCTGCCGATGCAGGGGACACAGGTTCGTGTCCCGGTCCGGGAAGATCCCACATGCCGCGGAGCGGCTGGGTCCATGAGCCATGGCCACTGAGCCTGCGCGTACGGAGCCTGTGCTCCGCAACGGGAGAGGCCACAACAGTGAGAGGCCCGCGTACCGCAAAAAAAAAGAAAAAAAAAAAAAAAAAGAAATAAAGAACGCACCTTTTTGTAAATTGCTACAAGAGATTGGTGTTCCAGGGAAGACATATTCTTACAGTAAATGATTTCCTTTATAGAAACAATATTTTATGGAAAAACTGTATTATCTAATCCTTCATGAAGCAGCTGCTTTGACCTCAACAAAAGAAAGTTGGGGCAGGGGAAGTAAGGTTTAACCTCAAATGCAACTACTGCAGCAAAAGACAAGCTGAAGCAGAAACAGCACCAAGTGTTACAGAAAGTTGCTGATGTAGTTGAGGAGTGACCAGTTAAATATTTTATACCAAACAGGTTTACTGGTTGTCTCATGGCAAAGTATTTTAAAAGAGTTGTCAAATTTAAAGATGAGTTAAGCATTTATCTTTCACACACACACAAAGTCTAAATTTGCTGACTTTCTGTGATCAGTGACAGTTAGCAGTATGCTACCTAGCAGTTGTTTTTAAAAACAAAAACATAGTTAATCTACGTGTACCTTAAAGGTAAATGAAGCATTTTTTTAGTAAGAAAATAAGTATTTCAAAAGAAGTCAATGTGTGTCATCTTGAATACTCATACCTGCACACTCTAAACATAGAAAAACCATTTTCTAATTCTTTAAGTGCCTTCCATACATAGTTTCTCTGGATTTTGAATACATTTATTAAAAACATATAAATGCAAATCCTCACATTGGTTTGCACAGAAAGGGCAAACTTTGCTAGCCAAATCTGCATAATTGATGGACAGAAATTCAACAATGAGTATCTCCATTTAGAAAGTATAGCCAAAGAGGCAGTTATTCTTTTGGGGTATGTGTCCCTGCATGAGCTGCCTTTTAGCTAAGACAAGCATTAAAACCAAGTACCAAAATAAACAAAGTTAAGATCCAGACTTTGGAATTTCTGTATTACTAAGCAGTACAACCAAGATTTTTCAAACATAATGCACTGTATTCATTACGCTTGCTTTAAAAAACAAATATTTATTTTAAAAACTTAGGGTAAACAAAAAGGTTTTTGAGCCATTACTAACATTTATAAAGAACTCTATTCACAGATAAAGAGGATCACTGATTCCCTTCACAAGTGTCTAAAGTCATTTGTTACATTATAAAATAAACCAAATAAGGCGAGAAAGAATTGTTCTTTATAAATAAAATAAACATTATTAGATTTTTATGGATCCTTTCAGGAGATGTAACACCAACCATAAAGAATTCTTCAAATGATGGCTTTCATTAAAATATTTATTTATTTATTTAGCGCTATGTTGGGTCTTCGTTGCTGCATGCGGGCTTTCTCTAGTTGCAGCGAGCGAGGGCTACTCTTCGTTGCGGTGTGCAGGCTTCTCATTGCGGTGGCTTCTCTCGTTGCGGAGTGTGGGCTCTAGGCACACGGGCTTTTCAGTAGTTGTGGCACACGGGCTCAGTAGTTGTGGCTCCCGGGCTCTAGAGCGCAGGCTCAGTAGTTGTGGCACACGGGCTTAGTTGCTCCGCGGCATGTGGGATCTTCCCGGACCAGGGCTTGAACCCGTGTCCCGTGCATTGGCAGGCGGATTCTTAACCACTGCGCCACCACGGAAGTCCTCATTAAAACCGTTTTTATTGCACTTCTATTATATTTAAGGGACTGAGAGACTTCAGATGAGTAAAACTAGATCCAATACTCCAGAATCGGGGATTTCAGACAGTATACAATTATTTACAATATAGGGAAAATCAAGTAAGGTCTAGAGGAATGAAGAGGAAGGCAATGAATTCTACTTAGTATCAAACAGTTTCACAAAGGTGTGTGGCAATGGAACTGGGACTCAAAGGATGAGTAGAATTTTGACTAGAAAAACTAGGGAAAATAAACTGTGCTTGGAACCATGGATAGAGGCACGTACAGTCTGGGATACATAAAGAATATATTGTATTTTCAAGTCACACTGCTAGTTACTTTGCTGTACTGACTTAGCTAACACTCTTCTTCAAACATCAAACTTAGTAAGATCATTCTAAAAGTGATTTCCAAAAAAGCATTCAATTTTCAAGTACAATTTAAAAACTGTACTTACTATTGTAATTCTACAATATTTGGGCCTATTCAATATGTTCACAGTTCTAATTTTCTCCAGATTTCACCATTCTTCACCAGGGGGCTTACATTTTTAGTGCTACACAAATGACAAGACATCAATTATGGGCCACGCAATCTTGCTTTTCTTCTCATGTAAAGGGATGACTTGTCCCTTCTTTTCCAAGCCTAACAAACACCAGTCCCTTCTGTTTCTTTTTACACTCTGCTCCCTTAAATTACATTCTCTACTGATTCCTTGTATCCTGCACTTAAACTAGTATCCTCTCTATTTTGGAGGGGAGATATACCTATTTCTTTGATTTCTCCATTATGCGTAGCTCTGCCTAAAGCAAAGTAACAATATATATTTTATGAATAGCAGAACATATGCTTTTTAAAAAGTCAATTTATAAGTTATGAGTGATGTTTTTGTTTTGTTTTGTTTTGTTTTTTTGCGGTACGCGGGCCTCTCACTGTTGCGGCCTCTCCCGTTGCGGAGCGCAGGCTCCGGACACGCAGGCTCAGCGGCCATGGCTCACGGGCCCAGCCGTTCTGCGGCATGTGGGATCTTCCCGGACAGGGGCACGAACCCGTGTCCCCTGCATCGGCAGGCGGACTCTCAACCACTGCGCCACCAGGGAAGCCCTGAGTGATGTATTTTAAGACATCTGCCCCAAAGTGTGGTAAATACTATATCTTAAAATGACAGTGATTAAGAGCACAGGATGAAGTGTAGACATCATATAATCTGAGGGGTTTCTAATATTTCACAACAAAACTTTTCCAGAAGAAATCTTACGCAGCATGGCAAATATATATAACTGCAAAAGCACTGCTAATACCATTTTATGTTCAAATATAATTTATTAAAAACTCAAAGAGACAAATGAGGGTTAGAGATGTTAGTCTTGACACCTAAACAACCCATTTATTTCTGTAGTTTTGTTTTTATTTCACTCAGATAAGTAGTTGCAAGTAGGTAGCAGCGCTTGTTTTGTTTTCTTAGTAGCTTTTAATGGTTTGTTTTGCAGCCTCAGGATATGTTTCAATTAAATTGATTTGAGAAATTTTTTAAATAAGAATTTTCTTCTTTCAAAATGAGTTAGTAACAATATCTAAAAACTGCTTACAAGGCAAACAAGAAAAACCTAAAACTTGCAATGAGCTATAAAACATCTATACTGTAACATGATAACAGGACTTAGTGTTACATGTTCATTTGTTACTAAACAAATTGACTTACACAGGATGAGTATACCCCCAAAGGAATGGGCTTGAGTCTTGCCTATCATTTAACCAAACGCAGTTTATATGCCATAGTAATGTACTGTTTAGACAATTCTATATGAATAGACATGCACAGGACTGAATTTTTTAAAAACTTACTGCAAACTACAACTTTCCTTACCCATTTAAAATTCACAAATAATCAGAGATAGTAAAAGAAGCTTCATTCTAAGGAATGCTTCCCCCCCCAATTAAGCAGGTGTAACCAATGCAGCACTACTGTTTTCAATGTGAGAAAATTTTATATATATGTACAAGAGGGTGCCAAGACCATTCAATGTGGAAAGGACAGTTCTTTCAAAAATGGTGCTGGAAAAACTGGATATCCACAACCAAAAGGATGAAGTTGTACCCTTACCTAAAACCATATGCAAGTATTAACTCAAAATGGGTCAAAGAGCTAAATATAATAGCGAAAACTATAAAGCTCTTCGAAGAAAACAGAGGGGAAAAGCTTCATGATGTTGGATTTGGCAATGATTTTCTGGACACCAAAAGCACAGGCAACAAAAGAAAAAATAGATCAAGTGGACATCATTAAAATGAAAAACTTTTATACATCAAAGGACACTATCAACAGAGTAAAAAGGCAACCCACAGAATAAGAGAAAATATTTGTAAATCATGGATCTGAGATTAATATCTAGAGTATATAAAGAATTGCCACAACTCAACAACAGCAAAACAACCCAATCTTTTAAATTGGCAAAGGACTTGGATAGACATTTCTACAAAGAAGAAACACAAATGGCCAACAAGTACATGAAAAGATGCTCCACATCCCTAATCATTAGAAAAATACAAATCAAAACCACAGTGAGATACCACTTCACACTCATTAGGATGGCTATTATCAAAAACACAGAAAATGACAAGTGTTGAGGTGAGGATGTGGAGAAACTGAAACCCTTGTGCTGGCTGCAGCTGCAAATGTGTAAAATGCTGCAGCTGCTGTAGAAAATGGTGTGGCAGTTCCTCAAAAATCCAACACAGAATTACCATATGATCCAGCAATTCCACTTCTGGGTATATACCCAAATGAAGTGAAAGCAGGGACCTGAGTAGATATGTGTACACCAATGTTCAGAGCAGTATTACAACAGCTAAGAGGTGGAAACAACCAAATGTCCATCTACAGATGAATAAACAAAATGTGGTATATACACAATGAAATATTACTCAGCCTTAAAAAGTAATGAAATTCTGCTTCATGCTGCAACATGGATGAATCTTAAAGATACTGTGCTACAGGGAGATCAGCTCAGTGCTTTGTGACCACCTAGAGGGGTGGGATAGGGAGGGTGGGAGGGAGATGCAAGAGGGAGGGGATATGGGGATATATGTATATGTATAACTGATTCACTTTGTTATAAAGCAGAAACTAACACACCATTGTAAAGCAATTATACTCCAATAAAGATGTTAAGAAAAATAATAAAATAAAAGGTTTAATTATGCCCCCCAAAATAAAAATAAATTTGATATTCAAAAAAAAGATACTGTGCTAAGTGAAATAAGCCAGATAAAAAGCAAAAACAAATATTGCATGATCCCATTTATATGAAGTATCTACAGTAGTCAAAATCACAGAGACAAAGTAGAAAAGTGGTTACCAGGGGCCAGAGGGAAAGGGGGTGGGAAGTTAATGTTTAATGGGTAGAGTTTCAGTTTGAGAGGATGAAAAAGTTATAGAGATGGATAGTGATGATGGCTGCACAACTATGTGAATGTACTTAATACCACTGAACTGTACAATTAAAAATGGTTAAAATGGTAAATTTTATGTTGTATATTTTACCACAATAAAAAAAAATTGCGTGTTATTTATTATGGTGGCAATATAGGAATGCAGTTAAGAACACAAGCTTAAGAGTTATGCTGCCTGCTTTCAAACCCAGCTCTGCCACTTTATAGCTCTGTAGTCTGTGCCTGTTTTTTCACATATTAACAGAACCTACATCACAGGATTATAGCAAGGATGAAATAAGTCAATACATGTAAAGCACTTAAAATAGTGCATCTCAAAAAGTAGTTGCTTTTTATTATTCTGGGTTTAAAACACAATTTTAATGCAATTAAACTCAAACACCTGGAGAACCTCTGAAAGTCCTCTTCAGAGTTCTAGAGTTCCGTAAAACACAGATTGAAAACCAGTGATTTAACCCAAATTTCTCACTTTATAGGTAAAGGAATTGAGAGTCCAAGAAAAGTGATTTGCTTGAGGTCATATATCTTGTTTTGCTAATATTAATTTTCCTAAAATAAGTGTTTGAGATCAACAATACTAATGTTGACATTCAACTACTTCAGAACCAAGGCAAAGTCATGAGATTTTATAATGTGTGTCCAAGTATCTGTGAATAATATTGTGATAGCCATCCACCGTGCTCATCTAATAAATAATTATGCATGGGATGGGAACCAAAAGGTAGCAAAACCAAAAGAAAAGCCATTTTAATTCTTTTCAAAGACAAGACAATGGTTAAAAACACCTCTTCCGAAAATTAAGTGTTAAAATATTTGTGAAAACAAACAATACTGATCAAGAGTTTGAGACACACCCAATATGTGCCCACTACTCCATATCTTTCAGCCAGTTACTCACTATATAATCTTAGTAAGACCTCTGACTGACATATCAGCGGCTTTTTCTGCCAAATAGAACTATTATTCATCACAAGGAACTAGCTACAAATAATTCTTTATTAAATTCAAACAGGAGAGAGAAGCAGTCCAAATACCACAAAATGTCTTATCCAAAAAATCATGTATTGAGCTTTGTAGACATTTCTGTACTTACTTGAATATACTAAATCTGGTTTCTGGTAAATTCACAACACAGAAAGCAAAATAACAGAGACAATCTTTGAAGGTCAGACTCAACAAGAGCTAAAAAGCCTTTTGAGTGTCTCTAATTTTGCCCTTCCCCCATTGCTGTTCCTCAATTCCTCCACCTCTACTAGGAATGTCCTCACCCTGCCCATCTACATCAGCTGAAATCCTACCCATCCTTAAAGGTTCCACTTAAATGCCACAGCTTCCATGAATTTTCCCCCAGTGCTCCCAATTTAGAATTATTCCCTCGCCTCTTCACTTCCCCATTTTGCACCTCTCCTTCAACATTTTATTATATAATGCACTGCATTACAATTACCTACATTCACTTCTCCCACCTTCCCCCAAGAAAATCTCAGGAGCAGTAGGCTAGAGAGAAAAGGAATTAACATTTGTTAAAAACGCCGTGGTGCCCTGCAAGGTGCTAGGCATTTTGCATACATTATCTCATTTAATCCTTTGACAGCCATCTCGGGAGGTAAGCAGGTGGTTTTAGTTATTCCCATTTTACTGATAGAGAACCGTACTGTTGAGAGTTCAACAGCTTATCCAACGTCACACTACCAGCCAATTCCAGTGCTTACGGCGCCCCTGGTTTCCCTGGCTTCAAAGAGCTCTTTCCACCGCTATACGCTGCACTCTTGTTCACTTTATATCCCCCACCCTGCCTAACAGATAGTAGGTATTCCATAAATACTTGCTGAATTTAATATTCCTACGGACTCACTACCACCATTTTAATAACCCCATCACGCCCCATCCCTAGCCGGTTGGTTACCTTTACTGTCCCTTTACCGCGGACTTGACACACAGAGGCAGCTCTCCACATCACCAAGACAAATGCTGCCGACAACACCAACCCTTATCTGGAGGCTAAGTGAACCGTTCAATTCGCTCAGATTTCCCCAATTGCCCTTCCCACAGAATATATGAGATACACACAAACAAGTCACATTTGATGTAACGCTTACACCCTTCCCCAAAGCTCTTATTTCATACTAAGCCACGTCTTCATGCTTACAAGCAATGACTTACGCGGTTTCCAGCTCACACCGCGGGGGCACCCTAAGACTCCGCCTGAATTATTAACCACATCTTTCAAACCGTCTTAAAACGAAGGCATCCTAATGCTATTACGCTGCCTTCCTTCTCACCACCCCCCCCCCCCGCATGAACTGCAGTTTGGATTTCCGGCGGGAATGCAAACAGACGCAGAAGAGATGGGCTCAAAAGCAATGGAGCAATTACTCAGCCTGCTTAATTAGAAAGAAGACACAGAAGGTGCCCCGCCTTCCTAAATCTCTGCACTGAACTCATTTACGAAAGATGGGGAGCACTGAAACCCGGGGAACCCCAGACACCGAATCACTGGTTTCTGTGCCTAGTCGGGGGAATAGTCCTTTCCTTCCCGCGGTCCCGGGCCACCAGTCCCCGGTGCCGGGTCGGAGAAGCCCAACCGCACCCTCCCCAGGCGGCCCTGCATCTCATTGTCTCCCTCTGTCGCGGCCCCCAGGGGCGCAGGGTCCAGCCCAGGCCCCGCCGACCCCCAAACACCGGCCGGCCGCCTGACGGGCAAGGTCCGACCAGCCCCGGCCCCGGCCTCGGCCGCGGCCGCGACCCCGCCCCAGGCTCGGCCGTCCGCACCGCGCCCGGATGGCGGGGCCGGGCGCCGGGAAAATGGAGGCGGGAGCGACGGCAGCGCTTCCCAACCCTGCGCCCGGCCGGGCCCGAGAGCGAGGCTGAGCACTCACCGTGGCAACGGCTCGGTCCTCCGGCGGGCCCGGCTCCGGGGCGGCCCCGGGCTGGGCAGCCGCCGCTCGCGCTCGTCCAGCCGCCGCCGCCGCCTCCTCCCCAGGCGCGGCGCTCCTTCTCCGGAGACGCCGCGAGGGTCCGCAGCTCCCGCGCCGCGCGCTCCGTGACTGACTGACTGACCGACCGCTCTGGCAGCGGCGGCGGGGGCTGGGCGGAGCGCGCGGCGGGCGGGGCGGCCGCAGCACCCAGCGGCTGCGGATCCGAATGCAGCCGCGTCCGGCCGAGACGCAGAAGGCGGGGCTGAGGGCCGGGCGGCCACCGGGCTGACCGACTGGAGTCCGACCGCTCGCTCCCCCCACTCCCGCCCGCCACCCGCCACTCACTTCCGGCGCAGGCAGCCGAGCCCGCCCCTCCCGGGCGCCCGCCGTCCGCGCCCCCTGGCCTGCCAGGCTCACCCCCAGCCCCAGGCGCCTGACCGCACCCAGCGGGGGCCGCCCGCGCTCCGCCTTTCCTCAGCGCGTCCCTGGGAACCGCCTCCAGGAACCAGTGAATCGGAGAATGAATGAGTGAGGGAGGAAAATTACGGTGCTGTTCCACCCCTGCTCGCTTTTCCTTGGAAGCAGGTCCAGCGCCCTCTCTCCGAGGGCCCTGGGACACAGTGAAGCCTTGAGCACGTCTATCAAGGACTTGTATGCGTGCACCTTCCTGCTGGAGTATTCCAGGACTCCAGCAACCCTCAGATGGGGCCTTAGGCACTTAAACTGACCGTTGTTGCAGTGTGAGGCCTTTTTTAGGAAATCACATTCTGGCCAATGACTCCCTCTGCAGTTTCATGCACTATTTTAGGAAGCTTTTAGAAACTGGACATTTCAATTATCTTCGATTACTTTTTAGCTTTGCAATTTGCTTATCTTGCGTTCTTAATTTCTGTCACACACACACACCCCTTATTGAAATGGTTTAGGAGTAAGGTGATAGATAGCACCTTTATTCTTTATCACCAAGCTCTAAGTTACTCAGATGCTGCTTAATTTGATGTAGGCTTGACTTGGACTTAAATTTTAATTTATATCTTTATTTTGACCTTCTAAAGTTGATCAAAGGAAGAAAAAACTAGAATTAAATCATTTTTGCCTGGCTACATGCAAAGCAAATTTGTTGACAGCATTGAAACAATTAACAAATCCGGAGTGTGACCTGAAATTTGTTGCAGTGAATATTCCTTTTCCATGTCTTCCCATCTGCTTGCTAAGTAAGAGTATCTGTATCTGGAATTTTCACAAAAAATTTACTGTACATTTTTGAGATCCTGGCTCCCTTTCTAAGAACCAGAGTGTTCATTTCTCTGTCCTGGGGCCAAATCCTGGATTGGTTAATTACATTCCTTCTTTCAGATATTCTTGAGGACTTTGAAGTGGTTTGGTCTCTCTTGCACAATCTGTTCCAAACTGGTACATAATCTGTTTCAAACTGGTATTTAGAACCATACAATACAGTTACTAGTTGCATTTCACACTTGAGATATCTGTACTTTAGAAACTTAACTGCAGTTTTGTATTTTAAGTCTAGAAAGCGCTTTAATGTTCTTGTGTAGAATAATGTTATCTCATATAAATGAAGATGCTGCTGCTGACCAATTCCTATAGCCTTCTGTTCCTTTCTTGTGGAATTCATCATTCATTACCTCTAATTATAATTATTTCAATAAATTATGATCTTTTCTAATGAATGTAATACAATAGTTTATTCATCCTTATATCTGCCATAATGTCTAACATAGTACCTTGCACAATAAATTAAAAGCTTTAAACATTTTAAGTGATAATTCATACAAATGTGTCTATAGCTTCTCACCCTGTATACCTCATGACCAGGTTTGTTGGAATTATACATACCTGAGTGCAAAACATAGTAACTCCGTATCCTCATCAAATTCTATATAACAAGGCTGTGTGATAACTGCACAGGGAAGATATTCACTTCATCGAAACCTTTAAAAAATAGACCATTGCGTGTTTTTATTTATTTATTTTATTTATTTATTTTTTTGGCTGTGTTGGGTCTTCATTGTTACCCATGTGCTTTCTCTAGTTGCGGTGATTGGGGGCTACTCTTCCTTACGGTGCACGGACTTCTCATTGCGTTGCCTTCCTTTGCTGCGGAGCACAGGCTCTAGGCACGCAGGCTTCAGTAGTTGTGGCACACAGGCTCAGTAGTTGTGGCTTGTGGGCTCTAGAACACAGGCTCAGTAATTGTGGTGCACGGCCTTAGTTGCTCCATGGCATGTGGGATCTTCTCGGACCAGGGCTCGAACCCGTGTCCCCTGCATTGGCAGGCGGATTCTTAACCACTGCACCACCAGGGAAGCTAACTCTCTCTCCTCTCAGTGCTCAGGTTGGTCAAGGCTAATTAGAAAACAGTCACTTTCAGCCATTGAGAAAAGTGAGCGGGTTCTCATCAGTTCCTTTAAACCATAAAATCATTCATTTATTTAACAAGGGTTTATTGAGCTTCAACTAAGGCCTAGGAACGCAAAGACAAGAAACACAAGACAAGATGGTTCCTGCCCTCAAAAAGTGCACCGTCTAGTGAGTAAAGGCGGCAAAGAAATCACAGTTGGAATATGGAGTCCATTCCCAGGTCGGAAAGCCTCCCTCGGGGGAGGGGATTCTTGAACTGAATGTTCAGGGACAGAGAGGAGCTAGCAAGGTGAAGAAGGAGAAAACAGGCATTCCAGACAAGGGCAGGTACAGAGGCACCAAAGAGCACCATGCCTTGGAGGCTCTGCATGTAGTTCCCTTTTGTAAGGATGCGTATAGAGAAGGGTCAAAGTGGTGGGCGGAAAAGGTAGAAGGATCTCATCAACAAAGGGGCTCATGTGCTAAACTAAGGAGTTTGAACTTGATACTTTGGGAAATATAATAATAATACAAAAAATCTTTGGAGTATTTTAATTAACAATTAATAAATAAAAATAAAATCTTTGCAGTATTTTAAGCCCTACCTGGGTTTGTGTTTTGGAGACCAGGGAAACCAGACTGGGGGCAAGAGTAAACTAGGAGGTGATGGCAACAGCCCAGAAGAGACATGTCGCCAGTCTCCATAAAAGCAGAGGCAGTGAAATGGGGAGGAGGGACTAGATGGGAGAAATAATAAGGAGGTGGAATCCACAGGATTTGATATATGATTGGATATGAGGGAGTGAATAAGAAGGAGACACTTGGGATGACCCTCAGGATTCTGCTTTGGGAGACAGACTGGATGGCAGTGGTGGCTTTCGCTGAAATGAAGACCCCAGAAGGAAGAGCAGGTTTCAGGGGACTGGCTGAATACCTGTATGAGAAAGAGTAGTAATATACATCCAGGCATCTCAAAGGATCTTAATCCATCATTTACCAAAGCATGTTCTTTGGAACTGTAGTTTCACAGGATTTTAGTAGGTGTGATTCCAAAAAAGTAACAATTCCCTTTAATCAAATAAATGAGAAATGTTAAAGTTCGACAGGTTTCTAAACGAGAGGGGTTTTCAGTAGTTTTACTATGTTAATATGAACTGTGAATTTCTAAGAGGTAACTGTCAGCTTAGAAATCCGCAGCGTTTCCCAAATGCATTCGACCATGAAATGCTTTTTTCAATGGAATATCTCATAGGACATGTATTCCATAGAACACACCATGGGGAATGCTGACCTAAGCCAGATTTTTGGTTTATAGTAGAGAAGACTATGGACCCTCGAGCTGAAGTGACTTGCCTAAAGTTAAATAGGCATTGCTGGAAGATATTGGGTTAGTATCCATATCTTCTGACCCCACTCACATGTTCTTTGCACTGCATAATGCTTTATAAGCTACAAACACATTCCAGTACCTTCAACCAAGCCTGGAGAGAAAGATACTATAAAAGAATTATAAGATATATCCATTTAAATGAAGTTTCAAATCAGTAATTTTTAAAGCTATGCTAATTTTGAATGATTACTACTCTACGTAAGATGAAAAGATTTGTACATTGGAAAAAGTGGAGCCAATTATTACCTTAGTATGATCTTTCTGATAATTCAGCAGGAGCCTTGTAGAATGAAATCACCTAACAATAAATAGGACATCCATCTATCTGCACTAGCCCTGAAGTAGCTTTAAATAAAACGAACTTTCACAAATGGATAGAAATATTAAAACTCTCCCCAGAAATTTTAGTGTTGATTTCCCCTGCTTCATACTGAAGGAAAGGACAGGTTCTAAAATATGCTGAGACTATGAAAATCCACACGAGGTTTTGACTTCCTCTCTGGCACAATTTCCCTGATTCTTAAAACTCTAGTTGGATGGGAAGGTTTTTATATCCTAATTTCACAGTCCTATTTCCCAGAGGAGAAGTTTTAGTACTTCCTATTCTTAGAAAAATGAGATGAATTGTTTGTTCCCAAGAGACCTCTTAGAACGATAGGACAGCTTTCATTTTAAGAGTAGTTTCTATAGACATTACCTTTGAAACTAGTTATCACTGTCTTAATTTATGATTCAGTAATTCGTAAAGTATTTGTTTCATTTCTAAATGCTGTATTAATTTATAGTAGGCAGACCAAGGACCATCAAAATCATAATGAATAATTTTTTACTTAAATCAGTAGTTATAAGTAGTGGGAAGAACACTACTTATTAATTAATATATTAGAACTCTTTCCTTAGTGTCCACTGTGTCCCCAGCTCTGTTGAATCACTTTAAGGAGTAGTAGAGAAATATAAGAAATAGTCTCTGATTTTCTAAAATGACCCCACCCATTGTTGGCGAGCATGAAAAGAAACACACTCTCATATCCTGCAGGTGGGAATATAAACTGTTACAACCTTTTTCTGGAGGGTAGTTTAACACTAGATAAAATACTTTAAAATGTGCATCTCTTTGATCAAACAGTTTCTCTTCTATGAGTTTATTCCAAGGAGTAAGAACAAAACATCAGTTAGGATATTATGGGATGATAGCAAATAATTTGAAATCCCCTAAATATCCAGCAATGAGTTTATGAAAATGATGATTTCTAAAAGAATCATTTTTGATATGAAAATGTGTTCACAATATGTTAATCAATAAAAAATTACAAACACTATATACAATACGAACTCATGAAAAAATATATAGGAAAAATCTAGAAGGAAATACAACAGGAAGACAAAAATGTTTATTGCAGAGTGGTATGATTATGGTACTTTCTTTTATTTATCTTTTAATGATGAATGTGTTTTCTTTAACTGGCAATTAAAATGAATGAACTAAATCAATATTTATGAAGATAAATCTCTAAAACAAGATGTTGAAGATAACACACAAAGTGTATTTTTTTTTTTTTTTTTTTTTGCGGTACGTGGGCCTCTCTCTGTTGTGGCCTCTCCCGTTGCGGAGCACAGGCTCCAGACGCACAGACACAGTGGCCATGGCTCACGGGCCCAGCCGCTCTGTGGCATGTGGGATCTTCCCGAACCGGGGCTCGAACCCATGTGTGGGGCTTCCCTGGTGGCGCAGTGGTTGAGAGTCCGCCTGCCGATGCAGGGGACATGGGTTCGAGCCCCAGTCCAGGAAGATCCCACATGCCGCAGAGCAACTAAGCCCGTGCACCACAACTACTGAGCCTGTGCTCTAGAACCATGAGCCACAACTGCTAAGCCCACGTGCCACAACTACGGAAGCCCGTACGCCTAGAGCCTGTGCTCCACAAGAGAAGCCACCACGATGAGAAGCCCACGCACCGCAACGAAGAGTGGCCCCCGCTCGCTGCAACTAGAGAAAGCCCGCGCACAGCAACGAAGACCCAGCGCAGCCAAAAATAAATAAATAAAATTGATTTTTAAAGTTAATTTTAATAATTTTAAAAAGGATTTCTGCATTCAAGAAACTGTTGATGAGACAAGGCAAGAACACATGAAATAATCAGCAAACAACGAAAAACTCAGCTCAGATACAGATACAGTACAATAGGAATTGTGAGAAGAGAGAAATGACTGGGGTTGGAGCAGGTTAAGATGACTTCACAGAAGAAGTGAGACTTAGCTGGTACTCGGAATCTGAAAGCCAAGGGGAGATTATAGGGTTAGGCAAGAGCCTCGCATGGCCCATCCTAGGTACATCTCACCCCTACCAGTCAAACATTAACAACTGCCGAACACTTGATCTTTGCCTGTAAAGGTGTTTCTGCTTCTTTCATACATGTAGGATTTACATGTCCTATATAATATAAATATATAGTAAATAGAGTATTACATATACTTTGTAATATATATTTTTGAAGTTACAGTAGATATTTTTAAAGAGTAGTTCATTTGGGGGGCATTTTATCTATAAAATCTGTAGAACTGGACATGCCCAGATATTTGCCTAGAACAAACACCAACTATTATGCAAGAACAGTTATCATAACCTGCTCCCTTGTGAGTGTTCTGACGTCCACAATCAGACCACAAATGAATTCAACCAACTGGAGCTCAGAAATTCTCTGATTACACACGTTACAGAGTGCTAAGCCAGCTTTCGAGCTCAATAACTAAACTACCACTACTAGTATTAGCTACACATACTAATTGAAAGCGAATGGCTTGTCTTTAGTGCCTAATAATAAACTAAAAAGTTATGCCCATCTCAAAAATGTCTGCAGTGGGAAAGGACAGGGCAGACCGTGAACTTCCATCAAGTATTCCTTTAGTGTGGGGTATTGCCAGGTCTAGAGTTGCACTGTAAAGAGGCAAAAGCATTCCAGGTGTGTGGGTGGTGTAACAAATACATCAAACAGAAAGAAGCAGGTTATTTTTAGTAAACAATGGGGAAAATGGTTTTATTAGAGCTGAAGAGGTCTATCTAGGAAGAATGAGATGAAAGAAAGATGGATTATGAAGGCCCTTGGTGACCAAGCAGTAGATTTGGGAAACCGTGCAGTAGAGGAAGTAATCAAGTCTGTTCTTGAATGCACCAGCCATGTCCCCAACTCTGAGCCTTTGTCATTATGAATTTTCTCTGTCTGGAATGTCCTGTCCCCTTTCTCTGTCTGTCCTGCTCCTGTTCATTACAGTTCTAATGTCTCCTCCTTTATCCCCAGTTCCTCTGGAAAAATGTTATTTGCTGCAACTGTGTGCTCCCCCAAACTTTGCACATTGGTACTGGAAGTTTTGCACATGTGTCTGACTCCTCCAAAGCACCGTGAGTTCATCAAAGGGCAGAGACTATGTCTTATTCACATGTGTGTTTTCTCCAGTGCCTTGCATAGCATCTTGTTCGTAGAAAAGTTCAGCAATGTTTGTCAAATTAAAGGATGAGAGGGATGAATGAGGAACATCTGGCAACATTTTGAAAAATAGGTTGCAGTAAGAGAAACAATTGGAGAGCTGGTTGTGTTAATCCACATGTGAAGTGATGAGGAATGAGAAAGGAGGGAAACTAAAATACACTTGGAGAAACTGACAAGCCTAGGTAACAGAGTGGACAAAGGTGTGAAGGAGAGGAAGAGTGCAAGATGACTCCAGGATTTCTAGGCTGGAAGAATGCTGAAAGCAGAGGACTCATATCATTGCTACAGCAACAGATAGATACTGAGTGCCTCTCAGGTTCGAGGCACTGTGCTGAGGGAGGCCACAGGGAAGAGCTAGAACCCTTCTGTACTCTAGAAAGTAAAGCCTGTTCCCTACAAGGGAAGCCACAGTTTTGGACAAGTGGTATCTGAAGTACATAATGGTGAGACGTTCAAGTGGATCTGGTGTTTAGGTTGCTGGAAATCAAGAACTAGATTGTCCTCCAGGCTAACAACTGTGTCTTTTCTATTGGCGAATATCTAGTCTCTGTCTTTTGTCACAGTGTCTAACTCACAGTAGATTGCTGTATTAGTTCCTAGGGCTACCATTATAAAGTGCCACAGGCTGGGTGGCTTAAGCAGCAGAAATTTATTTTCTCACAGTTCTGGAGGCTAGAGGTCCAGGAGGCTGGGATCAAGGTGTCGGCAGGCTTGGTTTCTTCTGAGGCCTCTTCTTGTTTGGCAGACAGCCCCTTTCTTGCTGTGCTTTCACATGGTCATCTCTCTCTGTCTATGTCCTAGTTTCCTCTTTTTACAAGGACACTGGGAATATTGGATTAAGGTACATTCTAAAGATCCTATTTTAACTTCATTACCTCTATAAAGACCCTGTCTCCAAAAATGACTGCAATGACAAAGAACAGGACAGACTGTGAACTTCCATCAAGTATGTCTTTAGTGTGGGGTACTACCAGGTCTAGAGTTGCCACCATAAAGAGGGGAAAGCATTCCAGATGAGGGGATGATTAGGGCTTCAACATATTAATTTGGGCAGGAGGGGGACACAATTCAGTACATAGCAGCTACCCAATAAATATTGGTTGAATTGAAGGGACTGCATCAAAGATGAGAAATCAAGGCTGAAGAGGTAAATACATATACACCTAGTGGCCATAAAGACTGGAAACAGCAAATAAAGACTGGAAACACACACACATACATATATATTGATATTATACATATAATAAATGGTTTATTGATATTATAATACATGATGTGTTCAGTGGCATTCCATGATATGTTTAATGTGTTGTTCCTCGTTAGCTATGTATAATTCAGTGCACTGTGAAAAATTGCAATGATCGTGGTATATTAATGTGGTCTTTCCATTAACCCCTGCACATCCATCTGTGGTTCTTTGCTTTAGATGATTTGCATCTCAGAAGTAATCAGGGGTGTTCAATCTGTAAAAAAATAAAACATTATCTAGGTTTTTAAACTTTGTGGTCAAAATGTATATATGCACTGCATAGGCAAAATGTGCTTTTTGGGGAACAATTAGAAGCATCAAAGTCCTGTTATTTTACCAAAAACAACTTAGATTCTCCTACTATTATATATTTATCATTTAACACTTTTTTTTTCTTTGATAATTCATCTAGGGAATTGATGAGTGAGTTAAGAAATGACTCTCTCCCTTTGCTGCCTCGATGTCATATTTGTATGATTCTTTGAACCACTTGGGAAAAGTCATTTGAAAAATATGTCATGGAAAAACAAACAAAGCAAACAGATGAATAGCTGATCACTAGAACATTTGTTCAGTTATGTGCCTTGAGGCAAGTCTATGCCAAAGAACATGACATCACCGAAGTGCTGTCACTGATTTTCATCAGTCATGCTTTTCAAATGTCTCTAATTGTCCCTTCTTCACTGTTCTTTTTGCTACCATCCCTCTCAAGATTTTCATCGTCTCAAACTAGGGTTTTGCAAAAGTCTGCAGGTTATCTCCCACTGGCTTCTCTCTTCTCCCTTTGAAATACCCTGCATAATATTCTGACCCAATCTCTACTACTACCAGGACCCTTTTCACTGTACCATTTTTCTGTTAAAAACACCCCCCCAATTTTTTTATGTTTATTTTGAAAAACACAAATCACAAAACATCAAGTACTGTATGATCCTGATTTGGTTGAAAACAGAAAACCCCAACCCACAGACATACATGTATACATTTACATCCACTGTATTACATACGTATCCATTGTATTGGTTTCCTATTGCTGCTGTAACAAATTACCATAAACTCAGTTACTTTAAACAACACAAAGTTATTAACTTAAAGTGTTGGAGATCAGAAGTCCAAAATCAGTCTCAGCTGGCTAAAATCAAGTGTGGACAGAGCTGCATCCCTTCTAGACGCTCTGGGGAGAACCTATTTTTATTTAGCCTTTTCTAGCTTCTACAGGCTGCCTGCATTCCTTAGCTCATGGACCCATCCTCCATCTTCAAAGCCAGCAGAATAGCATCTTTCTAATCTCTCTCTCTTTCTGATACTAACTCTCCTCCCTCCCTTTTATAAGCACCATTATGATTACATTGAGCCCATCTAGATAATTCAGAAACATTTTTCCATCTCAATATCCTTAATTTCATGACATCTGCAAATCTTTTTTGCCATGTAAAGTAACATATGCACAAGTTCTGGGAATTAGTACGTGGATATCTTTTTTGGGGGGTGGCATTATTCTGTCTAACCCAGATGTTAACAGGTTGATTATCTCTACATTAAGAACTTCAAGTGATTTTAATTTGTGCTTCATTGTGCTTGATCAATATAGTCCCAGTTTTCAAAAGAATCTTGCATTACTTTTTTATTCATAGAGAATGATGACAGAAACAGTAAATGTCATTATACAGGACACTTGCTATTTCCTGCCCTGTCCTCTTTTCTTCTTCTGGAGATACGATCTTTCTTTGGGAACTACTCCTCCCAACACAGCCTCCAACTCAACTGTGCAGCTCTAAGGATTGCTGCCAACCATGGTACCTCTTTACCTGGGTTACAGGTGAGAGCATGTGATCCTACTGGGATAACCAGAGGCAGTTCCAGCATTTTTTTTTTTTTGTTCTTCTTTTCTTTTACCTAGAATTAGGAGAAAAATCAGTTCTTCTCTGATGGGAAAGGCAAACAAGAAAATTTTGGTGACTATGATTCTAATATCATAGAAACATGAGAGCAAAGCAGAGATGAGGAAAACAGAGAGGGTAAATCCCAATTTACCATCCGAAATGGTATTTGCATCCTTGGTTCGAGGTGTCTGAGGACCGGAGAGCTGTATTCGTCTCCTTACCTAGGTTTGGATCTATAAGTCACTAGATTTCTCCTTCTGCCAAGACTGGCTGTTTCTACCATTGGTAACAAGAGTTGGGTTAAAATAGTTAGGAATGTTTTTAAGCCTGCAACAATTCCCTGTTGCCTGTTACTGTCTCAAATTAGCTCCTCTGACTGACTTCAAAGCTGTTCACCAGCCCCCACTGTCTCTGCCCCACTTCTCAACATGGCTTCGCTCTGGCTGGCCTTCTCATCTTTCCTTACTCACTTTATGATGTTCGCTTTTGTGGCTTTGCACTTGTTGTTCTCCTTGTCTGCACTGTTTTCACCTCCCGTCCCTTTCCATCCAAATTCTGTCCAACCTTCCCAGCTACTTCTAGGAAACTCCATGAAATACCCCCCAAATTAGCCAGGGAAGCCTTCCTTCTCTGAATATTTATAACATGCAAAGTCTGCATTCAACACCTATGTCCACTCTTTATGGTTCAGGATGACTCCAGATAAATGATAAACCCCATGAGGACTAGAGCCATCTATGTTTTACAAGTAGAGCTAGCTGTTCATGTTGGTTGATTAAATTACACGTTAAGCAAAAGCTCAGCAATATTAAGGTGCAGTCCTTTTTGGAAGAAAGCACAGTGGACACAGAGAATATTTATGTTAGAAATGGTCCGGTACATTGGAGGACAGTTTCAGGACACTAAGTTGTCATCTTTATGTTGCGTGTTTTCTCATCATTTCCATGAAGATAATTTAATTAGGGAAGTAAGACCTGATGGGAAAAGGTAAAGAAGCCAGAATCATTTAGCCATGAGAAAAAAAAAAAATGGAAGGAAACCTAACAACAATCATGACATTAGTGAAAATTTGCTATACAGAAGGTAGGGTTCTCCCTCTCTGGGAGTTAAGACTGAGGCAGGGAATAAGCATATAATCACAAAATGAAATTTAGGTGTGCCTGGATAGGTTTTTCACCATAAGGATGTCAAACAATGAAATGAATTCTGAACTTTGTAGAATGTATTTCTAAAGGCAAGGAGTTGAGTAAGATGACCACAAAAAATTCTTAATAACTGTAAGGGTCTATTTTATGAGACTAATCTTAAAGAGAGGAGAAAAAAATTTTTATGACATTTAAATATTATAGCTATGTATACAGATGCTTTTACTGTTTTCTCCATGGAAGGAGAATGTCTTGCTCCAAATACGTACAGGGATAAGTTAAAAACTTTGCCTGATTTATTCATCTGCCTTCTTCCAAGGGAAAACTTAACTATGTTCAGATGTAACTCTTTTTCTGCCTTTTTTTTTTTTTTTGCCTCAAGTGGAAGTGTAAATTTGAAGTCCAAATCAGGTATTAAAACCTCTAGACAGTATTCTCTACCTGGACAATGACACCCTTCTCCCAATAATTCCAACATGAACACAAAACAGAGCCCAATTCTGTATAGAACTGTCCATCAGGAACAGAAAAGCACCAACGATATACCCATCGCCAGGCTAAAAAGTGATTCCAGGGGGAGGGAGGAGTGAGTAGGAACACAGGGCATTTTTAGGGAGGTATAACTATTCTGTATGATACTATAATGGTGGATACATGTCATTATACATTTGTCAAAACCCATATGATGTATAATACAAAGAGTAAATCCTAACGTAAACTATGGACTTTAGTTAACTATAATGCAACAAGGGACTTCCCTAGTGGTCCAGTGGTGAAGACTCTGTTCTCAACGCAGGGAGCCCGGGTTCACTAGATCCCGCATACCTCAACCAAAGATCCCAAACGCTGCAACTAAGACCCGGTGCAGCCAAATAATAAATATTTTTAAAAACCCAATAATGCATCAATATGGATTGTAACAAAAGTACCACACTAATGCAAGATGTTAATAATAAGGCAATGGGCAGTGGGGAGCTGGTAAAGGGGAATGTATGGGAATTCTGTACCTTACAATTAAACTTTCTGTAAGCCTAAAACTGCTCTTAAAAATAGCCTCATTAAAAACAAAAGATACCAAACAGAAAAATCCTCTAAGGATCATAGTCTCATTGAAAATAAATTAAATTTGAAGCCATGAACATTGTTTTGTGGCTTTATTTACTCACTATAAACCAATATTAGGGAGAATACCTAACTGTCCTCTATAAGTAACTGAAAGTACTTGGAACAAATTTCCCCTTTCCTTTTCTATATCAGCAATCCATTTCGGCCTTAATTTTGAAGAAGCAAAAAAAAATGCCATACTGGCATCAATGCTTCCCTTCATGGATAAAAGTAGTTAGTATTTTTATTCACTCTTCTCATCATTACACTGTATTTTAGAAATTGAACAAACAGTGGGGATTCCAGTCTTCCAGAAAGTATAATTCCTTTCCAAACCCTTTCTCTTATGGCCTTTCCAGCCCAGTGCAGAAGTTGGGCACTGAGTATTATTAAAGGCAAGTAAAAGGGTATGTGGGAACACATAACAGGGAATGTGCTCAGGGAACAAATGCTGTCTGAGCTCAGGGAACAAATGAGCAAGAGGAAGGAAATACTTATTCGAATGAATGGGGAAGATTTGAGCAATGATATAGGATTGTATATTTAAATGCACATTGGTACACCAAATGCTTCATATGTATTTTTCAAGATCACATTCTCAAATGAACACAGCTAGTTCTTATGTATGGTTCACCACAGTAAGCACAACTGGGTTTTTTCTAAAGAATATCAGCTGTTGGTGGAAGGGATCACTACCCTTTTTCAGTAGGAGGAGGCGGTCTATCTTCCTTTCTGTGCTTTTTAGCAGCCATATTCAATTGTTCTGGCTATAAATCTTAGTCCTCAAACTAATGTGCAAAAATATCACATTTCTTTGCTTTCTTGAATTAATTTTGACTTGGAGTCTCCCTTTCCACAATGTAAGAAATTCAACCTCATTCATTCCTTGGGCTCCCCTCCCCCGTGGTTCCCTACCCCCTGCCAAGGAAGTACAGAAGCCTCACATAGCCTCCAAGCCCTGGGGAGGTCCCTTCCGTCATCCGCCCCTGCTGGGTTCTGTGGACTCGCCCACTGCCTTAGTTCAGAGTCCTTCAGATTCAGGACTTTGTTGCTTTCATTCAACCCTTGGGTACTTGAGTCTTTGATAAGCTGGAAATGTGTGGTCACATCCTCAGGCTACTCAAAGGGAAAAGAGAGCAGAGTGCACAGACATTTCTCATTTTCCTCAAGGAAAATGCCTTTTCCCCTCAGAGGCAAACCCACTTCTCTTTTTCCTTCAGGAAATCCAGCAGAGACTTCTGGAGGGGTTAGGCACTTGCAAGTACCAACAAGGGAAGTATCTTGCAGGCAACTTCTGCTTTCCTCCTTTGGACATGTGAATACTCCCTCGAGGCAAAGAAGCACGGGGGCCTTACTACCTTTCTGAATTTAGGATAGGATGTGAAAAGAGGAAAATACTGGAGGAGGCCATAAACAAATATCTTGAAAGCCTCATCCTCCCACAGCGTCAGATTACCCAGGCTTGCTTATCTGACTGAGAATTTTTTGCCTGAAGCCTTAGTGCAAAAGCACTTGGTATCAGTCAGACATTCTGATTGAGAAGGAAAAGTCCAAGATCAGAGACATGAGGAAAAGAAATGCATGGAATACATTCCATTGTTCACGTTTACTAATATCACGTTTACTAATACAATACTTTTTTCCTACTGGTTTACTAATACCAGTAGGAAAAATGTTAGAAGTATGAGCACCTGTAATATAGGCCAGTTGATAAAATTAGGAAATTTCAGTAGTAATTTTGTCCTTGGAGAGCTTGATTCTCCCTTAAAAAATGTTGATGACAATGTAATTTAGATAGTTACAATTACATTGCAAGAAGAATCACTGTGTGATTTGTAGGAAGTCTCCTCTCATTTACGTTTAACTGATTCATTGATTTTTTTTCTCTAAAATAATTTGGTAAAGAGGAAGGCAAATCACTACCAGTAGTTTCTTCACTGATGTATTTGCAACCTCTGTGATAACTTTTACTGTATAATTACTGTTTGTTTGTTTGTTTGTTTTCCCAGAAACGCACAAGTTGACAAAGGGAAACATAGGTTTCCATTTTGTCTGGAGATTTCATAGTCTCCCTTCCTCTGCTCCACTTTTGGGTACATTTATGCCTGTGATGGCAATGCTAAGTAAAAGTTCTAATTAGAATATCATGGTAATGTAGAATGAGTAGTATGTGTGTGTGTGTGTGTGTGTGTATATATATATATATATATATATATATATATATATATACACTCCAGAGATTCTTTGCTGTTACCACAACAAATAATGGGAAACCACAAGGGCCTCTCATGCATTTTTGTATTTGAAGGGCTATCCACGTAGAATATTTGTCAAAACCCTAAGTGAAAGATTTTTTCCTCAATATTTTTTACCGTCTTTCCTATTTATATTTTATGCTTTTATTTGTGTAACAAAAACGTTCTTTCCTTTAAGTATTGTCCAAAGGGATCTTTAATTAAATATCAGTGCTTGCTTAGAAAGTTCCTTAGCTAGATCATATTTCTTTACACTTATTCTAGAGGAAGAGACGTGCACCTGCCACTGATAATCCACGTCTCTATATCATGGTTCATAGAATCAGGGACATGAAAACTGCATGCATGGAAGGCCAACCAAAAAAGTTATTAGCTCTCAGGGTAATGTGAGGATGTGTGCCTGTTTCTTTCCTTGAGACTCCAAGAAGGCAGAGAAAAAACTTTTTCCTCCAGCATTCTCTAAGCCGTAGAGCAACTGAAGAACAAGTCATCTGCATGCCGATTTTTATCACATAGAAATGTCTACTCCTAGAGTGTCATACAGAACAAAGAATTATCATAGATGATTCCCTTTGGATTTGTGGCTTTGCCTGAACTTCTCTCACTCTAATCCAGGTCTACCTAGACCTGGCTATTCATTCAGAAAAAAGAAAGCTTTTATTGAGGGCTTACTGTGTGTTGGGTATATTCCTAGAAACATAAAAGCAAAGGCAGTCTAGGATGGAAATGCTGAATTGTCCCTGTGGCTGGGTCAGGGTGGGAGCTCAGCTCTACCACCTAGCTGGGTTTGAGGGGTGAACATGGGGGGCTCAGAGTTTCAGGCCAAGCATCTGGCATCGAGTGGGTGCTTGGAGAATGAGGCCAGCTAAGGAGATGATGGGAAGCTATTCAGCCAGATTGTCTCCTGAGAGTGACAGCCATGAGTCATGTCAGAGTGATGAGCAGAACCCCGGGGACGTAGTCAGCAGAAGGGAGGCCTGGAAATAGATTGCACTGACACGGTTATGGGTCTAGGTTTTGAGGCGCTATTCTAGTTCTAAAGAAGACAAGAGCAAGATGGATCCCAGCCCTAGAATAACCAGAGTGGTAACTACAAAAGATACGGCTGCTTGCCACCACAAAGCATCCCCAGCTTCCCTCCCTGGCAGTCAGGGGTGGCCATGTGATCCAATTCCAAAGCAAGACGTATTATGGGATGTCTGCTGGGACTAAGGGGCAGGCTTTTGGGAAATATCTTGCTTTCCTGATAATTAGGGCTAAGCACCACTGACAAGAACCTTTTCTTTCTTTTGTTTTCCAGCCTAGAATAGAAGCATGCTGCATGCTGCATCCGTATATAATGATCAAAGGCAACATGCTAAGGATGGTAGAACAAGAAGGGAGAAACAGGCTGGGTCTTTGATATTGTGCAGCTACTGTCCCAGCCCTAAATGTCCTGCGTCCAGATTGCTTGTAATTGAAACAGATAAACAAAACACACTTGTTTGATTAAACCACCGTTGGGATTTCTGTTGCTTACATATTTTGAACTATATGAAATACACATAGTCAAACACACGCTGAACTGAAATAGAAACCAAGGTGGACACTTCATGGAAAATAAGTGGTGGAGGTGAGGATTTAGCTATTGAAATGGCGGTAAGAGATGGGAGATGGCGTACAGGGAATGAGGTCAAAACTCAGTGATGAGAACAAGGGAATGTGTTCAGACAGCATCACTGGCTGTAGGCTGGTTTTTAGGCTTCTTGAATTCCCCACAGTCAGAAGCAGGATTGGACTCAGAACCTAGGAGGGGGACAAGGGGGTTAGATTAGGGCATGGAAAGTTTTGGGGAGCAAGGAGACAGAAAGTATCAAAGTCTATGTCCTTCATTGTCAAATTCTTCTTAAAATTTCATCCCTTTATTTAAGAGCTCCAAGACAATGTCTCATATCATATAAACCAAAAAAGTAAACACTATTTTGCCAGAGTTATTCTTAGAAAATCACAAAGTTTATTCCCTCATTGATAAGTTGGTTAAAATGTCTATTAACGTGATTGATCTAAATTACAAAAATGAGAGTCCAGAGATCTTATAGGACTATTACCTATGAAGTCTATCTTACAAGGCGAACACCTATGAAGACTTTATTTCAGTATAAAAAGTATAACAATAATATAAATGTAGTATTTTTTTGAATTTTTGCATTAAATGTAGTATTATATTAGCAAGTGAAATGAGTCACATTTAAAGATGGTTAAAACATGTATTATTAAAAAGTAGAAATAGAGAAGGTGTAAGTTGTAGGGAAACTAGACTTGTTGCCTGAATATATAATTAATTTCTAACTGGAATTAGAGAAAACATTCTGGGAATCCAAGATCTACATCTGGGAGTCTTGGGGAAAAAGAAGGGAAGGGGTAAGTGTAGGATTGAAAGGTGAGAACATAGCTGTTCTAGAGGGAGCAGGGAGTTATGCTCTAGGAGACAGAGGGACCCTGAGGACAGACTGGGCTCCCTCCTGGACATCAGTGGTGAAAATGAGACTCTTGCTCCTCTGACCCTGTTATCTTCTGGGAATAGAATTCCGGGAGCTAGAGTCTAACATCATTCCCCAAGAGAGCAAAAAGACATTCCGGGGGGGAGAAAGTAATCATAGCTGACATCTCCCTATTCTCTGACTGGCAGGAAGGTGGCTAGGAAATAGTGCCAGGCACAGTTTTACAGGTAGGAGCAGAGCAGTAGCATCTTAGGTGAGCTCAGGTGTGGGGTAAGGCAACAGGAGGCATAAAGATTACCTGAAGTCAGGTCAGGTATATGTTGAATATAGCGGTGGTTTTAGAGTTTAACTGTGGGTTGGGGCAGGTGTCTGCTCGCCTGACTTTGGATATTCCTGATGTCAAATTTCCAGACTCTCCGAACAAAAGCACTGGTCCACTGGATTACATAGCACAACATCTGGAAAGAGTCTGATCCACTGGATAGAGCCTGGGGTGTGAATTGCCTTTAACAAAGTGTAAGGTCCAACTGAGGTCCCATTCTTAGGAAGCCTGAACTCATTGTCAACTTTGCACTGATGCAGGGTCATTTTGCTGTTCAAAAGACCCTACTCTTTGATTTCAGACTTGGTTCCTAAGGCTGTTTCCCTAAGAAATTTCAGCCAATGGACCAAATGGCTGATTCCTTCTAAGAAATCTGATCAGGGGACTTCCCTGGTTGCGCAGTGGTTAAGAATCTGCCTGCCAACGCAGGGGACACGGGTTCGAGCCCTGGTCCGGGAAGATCTCACATGCTGCAGAGCACCTAAGCCCGTGTGCCACAACTACTGAGCCTGCGCTCTAGAGCCTGCGCACCACAACTACTGAAGCCCACATGCCACAACTATGGAGCCCATGTGCCACAACTACTGAAGCCTGCACGCCTAGGGCCCATGCTCCACAACAAGAGAAGCCACAGCAATAAGAAGCTCGCGCACTGCAGCAAACCCCCGCTCAACACAATTAGAGAAAGCCTGTGCGTAGCAACAAAGACCAAATGCAGTCATAAATAAATAACTAAATAAATTTATAAAAAATAAGAAAGAAAGAAATCTGATCAGGAGCAAGAATAATGAGGGAGGCCTCAGTTTCTGGCCTGGCTTGGGGCTACATCGAAGTGATCCCCTTTCTCAGGGAGACAGAGTAATTTTGTTGAGGAGGTCTGTCCTCCACTTACTAGGGGAAATCCCAACAGGGGCTCTGCCACACTGAACATACATATGGGAAAATAACTAATCCTTCACTTAGGGTGGGCATAGGTGAATCTAGAGTCTCCCTGACCCCACAGAGATCTCTTTACCTGCTTGATTATGCCTGAAATTTCTTTTCTTGACAAGTCCTTTCATGGACAATTAGAGATAAGAGACAAATGCCTAGTTGAAGAGATACACTGACTGAAACTCGTTCATACCAGGGTAATAGGCAATTAATCCACAAGACTAAGTGACTGATTTGAGGGAAGCTACTGGGTCCTTGGAGTGGGTGATGAGGTGGAGAGGGGCCTGCATGGAGCAGGACGACTTAGATGAGTCTTTTTTAAGAGGGGAAGGTGGGGAATTTTAAAGGCAAATGTCAATTATTCCACTGAAGAATACTGCTTTTCAATTGAACAATGCACACTTCTCATTATGGAGAAAGATGAGTCTGAATGTTTGTGTGTTTCCAACTTCACTGTAAAGCAGTTTCATTCTAGACAGAATAGTTTCCACAGGAAGCTATTATTTAACATCTTAGTTACTATTTCTATGAATTAGAATACAATGATGACAACACAAATGTACATATGAGCAGAGGTTACTCGTGATAGAAACACACAAAATGCTCGAATCCAGGTGATTCACCCAAACTGTTGGTGGATTCTCTTTCTCAAATAGCAAGAGGATGAAATTCTATCGTCCCTCCTCATATTTGTGATACCTTGTCTCCATTTACTTTTACTTCTTAGGAGTTCCCTCACCTCTAAAGCCAACTCAGGAGTTTTTATTTTCCATTTTAATCTCTGAGTAAATGATTTTTAAAATATTGCCTTAAGTATTTATTTTACCAGAAAATTGTTGCATTATGAATCTGCATTATGAATTTAATGTGCAAAAGTTTGAGTGTTCTGTATGAATTAAGTTGGAATTTGGCTGATATTATTTTCCCTACTGTATATTCAACATATGCTGTGGGTATGTTAAAAACATAAAAATATGTTTTTATAGCTAGAAAAAACTGTTAGAGGCCATTTTTGTCAACATCAAATGTTTGTTTTTAGAGTCTAGAAAAGAATTCTGTGATCCTTGAATCATTTAAAGTCACATTTAACCACTTTCACCGATGGACAGGTCATCCAAAATGAAAATAAATAAGGAAACACAAGCTTTAAATGACACATTAAACAAGATGGACTTAATTGATACTTATAGGACATTCCATCCAAAAACAACAGAATACACTTTCTTCTCAAGTGCTCATGGAACATTCTCCAGGATAGATCATATCTTGGGTCACAAATCAAGCCTTGGTAAATTTAAGAAAATTGAGGTCGTATCAAGTATCTTTTCTAACCACAATGCTGTGAGACTACATAAAAATCACAGGAAAAAAAACTGTAAAAAATACAAACACATGGAGGCTAAACAATATGCTACTAAATAACCAAGAAATCATTGAAGAAATCAAAGAGGAGATCAAAAAATACCTAAAACAAATGACAAGGAAAACACAATGACCCAAAACCTATGGGATTCAGCAAAAGCAGTTCTAAGAGGGAAGTTTATAGCAATACAATCCTACCTCAAGAAACAAGAAACATCTCAAATAAACAACCTAACCTTACACTTAAAGCAATTAGAGAAAGAAGAACAAAAAAACCCCAAAGCTAGCAGAAAGAAAGAAATCATAAAGATCAGATCAGATCAGAAATAAATGAAAATGAAATGAAGGAAACAATAGCAAAGATCAATAAAACTAAAAGCTGATTCTTTGAGAAGATAAACAAAATTGATAAACCACTAGCCAGACTCATCAAGAAAAAAAGGGAGAAGACTCAAATCAATAGAATTAGAAATGAGAAAGGAGAAGTAACAACTGACACTGCAGAAATAAAAAAAATCATGAGAGATTACTACAAGCAACTCTATGCCAATAAAATGGACAATCTGGAAGAAATGGACAAATTCTTAGAAATGCACAACCTGCCAAGACTGAATCAGGAAGAAATAGAAAATATGAACAGACCAATCACAAGCACTGAAATTGAAACTGTGATTAAAAATCTTCCAGCAAACAAAAGCCCAGGACCAGATGGCTTCACAAGCGAATTCTATCAAACATTTAGAGAAGAGCTAAAACCTATCCTTCTCAAACTCTTCCAAAATATAGCAGAGGGAGGAATACTCCCAAACTCATTCTATGAGGCCACCATCACCCTGATACCAAAGCTAGACAAAGATTTCACAAAGAAAGAAAACTACAGGCCAATATCACTGATGAACATAGATGCAAAAATCCTCAACAAAACACTAGCAAACAGAATCCAACAGCACATTAAAAAGGTCATACACCACGATCAAGTAGGGTTTATCCCAGGAATGCAAGGATTCTTCAATATATGGAAATCAATCAATGTGATAAATCATATTAACAAATAGAAGGAGGAAAACCAAATGATAATCTCAATAGATGCAGAAAAAGCTTTGGACAAAATTCAACACCTATTTATGATAAAAACTTTCCAGAAAGTAGGCAAAAATGAAACCTATCTCAACATAATAAAGGCCATATATGACAAACCCACAGCCAACATCATTCTCAATGGTCAAAAACTGAAACCTTTTCCTCTAAGATCAGGAACAAGACAAGGTTTCCCACTCTCACCACTATTACTCAACATAGTTTTGGAAGTTTTAGCCACAGCAGTCAGAGAAGAAAAAGAAATAAAAGGAATCCAAATTGGAAAAGAAGAAGTATAGCTGTCACTGTTGGCAGATGACATGATACTATACATAGAGAATCCCAAATATGCTACCAGAAAGCTACTAGAGCTAAACAATGAATTTGGTAGAGTAGAAGCATACAAAATTAATGCACAGAAATCTCTTGCATTCTTATACACTAATGATGAAAAATCTGAAAGAGAAATTAAGAAACACTCCCATTTACCACTGCAACAAAAAGAATAAAATATCTAGGAATAAACCTACCTAAGGAGACAAAAGAGCTGTATGCAGAAAACTATAAGACACTGATGAAAGAAATTAAAGATGATACAAACAGATGGAGAGATATACCATGTTCTTGGACTGGAAGAATCAACATTGTGAAAATGACTCTACTACCCAAAGCAACCTACAGATTCAATGCAAACTACCTATCAAACTACCAATGGCATTTTTCACAGAAGTAGAACAAAAAATTTCACAATTTGTATGGAAACACAAAAGACCCCAAATAGCCAAAGCAATTTGAGAAAGAAAAGCAGAGCTGGAGGAATCAGGTTCCCTGACTTCAGGCTATATTACAAAGCTACTGTAATCAAGACTGTATGGTATTAGCACAAAGACAGAAATAGAGATCAATGGAATAGGAGAGAAAGTCCAGAAATAAACCCACGCACATATGGTCACCTTATCTTTGATAAGGAGGCAAGAATATACAATGGAGAAAAGACAGCCTCTTCAATAAGTGGTGCTGCGAAAACTGAACAGCTACCTGTAAAAGAATGAAATTAGAACATTTCCTAACAAAATACCCAAAAATAAATTCAAAATGGATTAAATACTTAAATGCAAGGCTGGACACTATAAAACTCTTAGAGGAAAACATAGGCAGAACACTCTATGATATAAATCACAGCGAGATCCTTTTTGACCAACCTCCTAGAGAAATGGAAATAAAAACAAACAAATGAGACCTAATGAAACTTAAAAATTTTTGCATGCCAAAGGAAACAATAAACATGATGAAAAGACAACTGTCAGAATGGGAGAAAATATTTGCAAACGAAGCAACTGACAAAGGACTAATCTCAAAATATATAAGCAAGCAGCTCATGCAGCTCAATATCAAAAAAAGAAACAGCCCAATCCAATAAGGGGCAGAAGACCTAAATAGACATTTCTCTAAAGAAGATATACAGACTGCCAAGAAACACATGTAAGGATGCTCAACACCATTAATCATTAGAGAAATGCAAATCAAAACTACAATGAGGTATCACCTCACACCAGTCAGAATGGCCATCATCAAAAAATCTACAAACGATAAATGCTGGTGAAGGTGTGGAGAAAAGGGAACCCTCTTGCACTGTTGGTGGGAATGTAAATTGATACAGCCCCTATGGAGAACAGTATGGAAGTTCCTTAAAAAACTAAAATTAGAACTACCATATGACCCAGCAATTCCACTACTGGGCATATACCCTGAGGAAATCACAATTCAAAAAGACACATGCATCCCAATGTTCACTGCAGCACTATTTACAATAGCCAGGACATGGAAGCAACCAAAATGTCCATTGACAGATGAATGAGTAAAGAAGATGTGGCACATATATACAATGGAATTTTACTCAGCCGGAAAAAGAAACGAAATTGAGTTATTTGTGGTGAGGTGGATGGACTTAGAATCTGTCATACAGAGTGAAGTAAGTCAGAAAGGGAAAAATAAATACTGTATACTAACCTGTATAAATGGAATCTTAATAAAAAAAAAAAAGTGGTTCTGATGAACCTAGGGGCAGGACAGGTATAAAGATACAGACCTAGAGAATGGACTTGAGGACCTGGGGAGAGGGAAGGGTAAGCTGGGACGAAGTGAGAGAGTGGCATGGACTTATATATGCTACCAAATGTAAAATAGCTAGCTAGTGGGAAGCAGTTGCATAGCACAGGGAGATCAGCTCGGTGCTTTGTGTCCCCCTAGATGGGTGGGATAGGGAGGGTGGGAGGGAGATGCAAGAGGGAGAGGATATGGGGATATATGTGTGCATATAGCTGATTCACTTTGTTATACAGCAGAAAGTAACACAACATTGTAAAGCAATTATACTCCAGTAAAGGTGTTAAATAAAAAAAAATAATAAAGTCACATTTAAAAGTATGCTATGTGGAAGTTAAGGACAAGACAAAAGTAAAAGGAAAGAAATTATGAGAAAAGAGAATCGTAAAATAATTTTGTAGTATTTTTGCAATTAAAGTACATTTAGAGTACTGAAGAGAATGATAATTTGATTTTGTGAGAGGTCTGAAATTAAGATTAAACATGTTTTTTTTTTTTTCTTTTTTTTTGCGGTAAGCGGGCCTCTCACTGTTGTGTCCTCACCCTTTGCGGAGCACAGGCTCCGGACGCGCAGGCTCAGCGGCCATGGCTCACGGGCCCAGCCGCTCCGCGGCATGTGGGATCTTCGCGGACCGGGGCACGAACCCGTGTCCCCTGCATCGGCAGGCGGACTCTCAACCACTGCGCCACCAGGGAAGCCCTAAACATGTTTTTAAAAACTATTTTCAAGTGCTGTGGCAGAGACGGCCAGCTGTCCATCAAAATCCCTTGTCCCTTTCGTGGTTAGAGCTGTGGTGAGAGCATAGCTGCTGAGCTAGGGTCTGGATTTCCCAGACTCCTTTGCATCTAGGGGGGGCCATGAGACAGTTCTGGCCAATGGAATGTGAGGAGTGACTTTTGTCACTTCAGGGCCAAGCCTTTAAAGAAGCAAGTATGCCTTTCTATCTGCAATTTCCTCTTCCCTTTCTTCTTTGTCCTCCTCCATCTGGCTGGAGGCACATGACAATGGGGGCCTAATGGGGGCCTAATGGAGGTGAAGCCGCAGATGAATTGAACCTGGGTCCCCAAGTCACCATCTAGAAGAAAGCTGTTTGCCAACCAGAAGCACTACATGAACAAGAAATAGATCTCAAAATGTGTAATAGCTGCAAGATAGTGGGAATTTACTTGTTAACAGCAGTTCCTGATATCCCAGCAATACAGGTACCCTTATTACTGTCATTTACTGGAAATTTCCAAAAAGAGATTCTTCTGGACTTACTTAAATGAACAGATGAGACTCACTTGCAATTAGCAGAACTTTTGGACACAGATTTTTTTATTGTGGTGAAAAACACATAACATGAATTTACCCTTTTAATTTTTTTTTTTTTTAGAAGATGTTGGGAGTAGGAGTTTATTAATTAATTTATTTATTTTTGCTGTGTTGGGTCTTCATTTCTGTGTGAGGGCTTTCTCTAGTTGTGGTGAGTGGAGGCCACCCCTCATCACGGTGCGCGGGCCTCTCACTGTTGTGGAGCACAGGCTCCAGACGCGCAGGCTCGGTAGTTGTGGCTCACGGGCCTAGTTGCTCTGCGGCATGTGGGATCCTCCCAGACCAGGGCTCGAACCCATGTCCCCTGCATTAGCAGGCAGACTCTCAACCACTGCGCCACCAGGGAAGCCCACCCTTTTAATTTTTAACTGTACATTAAAGAGTTGTTAACTGTATGCAGATTTTTGCACATCAGTTCACTAAAACTTTTTCATCTTGCATGACTGAAACAGTGTACCCATTGAACAAAAAATGGAGACTTTTTAAAAAGTCTTTAATAACTGTTTATGTTCTTGAGGTAAACTATTTTCTTGAAGTCTTAATTTCAGTACAAGCACAGCGTAACATTTAACACGGTACAGCCCTTGTTATGTGCCAGGCACTGTTGTAAGTGCTTTTCTTTTTTTTTTACAGTTATTGCAAAATATTGGCTATAATCTCCGTGTTGTACAATACATCCTTGTAGCCTATCTTACACCCAGTAGTTTGTACTCTCCCTCCCCCTCTAAGTGCTTTTTATATAATATCGCAATCTGACAAAAATGTGCAAAACTTCTATTAAGGGAAAAGTAAAACTGTATTGAGAGGCAAAACTCCCTTTTATATTTCAAATGTAGGACTGATTATCACATATTTTAAATGAATGAATCTGTGCTAAGGATATTTAACAGAATTATAAGAAGATTTATTGTAAATATGAATGTTCATTAAAATAGGTACAAAAACATGACATGTTTCTCATATTTCTGCTATTTTAATGCTTGTGGTGATAACTGCCCTGATTTTTCTCACCGAGATGCTTTCCTTAGCCTGGGCTGCCACAGTACTCTTAATGTTTCTGCCCTAGACCCAGGCACCGTATTAAAAGAGTTGGTGAATGGAATGATTATAACCTAAGATCAGTCTTCATCCAGAAAGCATACCAAAGCGTTGCTAATGGACCTTCAACTAGAATAGGAGTTTTATCCTTTGCTGTGTTGACTCCAGCACTACTCTCCAGAGCTACAAATAAACACAGAAAAATACCAGGCTTGCCCTTACCTACGCGCAAAGAACCATTATCGTCATTTGGAGGACCCTTCAGATCATATAAAAACACTTACTGTGAATACACTACGACTGCTGTCGACTTGGTTACATTTTCCAAATCAGTCATGTGGGGTGGGAAACCTTCAACTCCACAGTTTAAATTTAGATAAAGCTCCCATATCAAATTCCCACACTCCCTCTTTATTTTAACCTCCCAGAATAATGTTCTCTTTAATCCTTTGCTGTCCTTCCTGCTTATCTGCTTTCATTTTTCTTATATCCTAATCCATTTTATAAGATCCGTTCAGGCTCCTATCAAGGCTAATGCTTTAGTTTCCTCCTGGCTCTCATCAATCTCCTCTTCTTTGGTCCTAACAGCTGGAATCCCCAAGCCCTCACTCTTAGGCTCAGTCCTACACTTATGTTTGGGAACAGCTCTCGGTCAGGTCTGGAGCAATTTAAAGAGCCCTAGGCCAGTATCTGGACAACTCAGGCTCATTAATTCTGTCTGATGATGTCATTAGAACATTTGCCAAGTACTTATTCAACACCTACCTCTGCTACCATTCATCCCCTACCATGTGCCAGGCACTGTGTAAAGCTATGGAGACACAACAAATACCAAGACATAGTCCTCGTCTTGAGAGTCTTTCAATTTTGAAGTGAAGATGTACAAGTTAACCAGCAATCACAGTAGAGTGGTAAGTGCCATGACAGGCTCAAGGGCAGGATGCTGTGGGAGCCCCTAGGGGAGGCACCAACAGTGGGAACATAGTGCGGGTACAGAAGGGGGGGGTCAGAAAAAAGCTTCCCAGAAGAGTTGATTTCTGTACCAAGATCTGAAGGATGACGAGTTACCTAAGTATGTCAGGAGAAGTGTGTGTGTGTGTGTGTGTGTGTGTGTGTGTGTGTGTTATCTACCTATCATCTATCTATCATCTATCTATCTATCTATCATCTATCTGTCTATCTATCTATCTATCTATCTATCTATCTATATCTATCCATCCATCTATATATATATATGGAGAGAGAGACAAGCCAGAGGTTAAGCAGAGAATAGCATGTTCCAGGAACTCTAAGTAGCTCTGTTTGGCAGTATAACATAGTAGTTAAGATCATGATCTCAAAGCCAGACCGCATAGGTTTGAATTCAGACTGCTGTTATGTCACCTTGGGCAAGACGCTTAGTCTCTTTCTGCCTCAGCTTCCTCATCCATAAAATAGAAATAATAATAGAACCTGCCTTATAGGATTGTTGTGAGGAATAATAAACTTAATATGTTCAAGTACTTAGAATGATGCCGGGCATATTGCATAAGAATAAGGGTTTGCTATCATTTAGCTATAGTATGAAATGAAAGATAGGGAGCGGCCAAAGAAAACTCTTGTGTGCCATGATAAGGAGTTTGGATTTTAAAAACATTTACTGAATTCCTGTTGCCCTCAGGATAAACAGGGCAATTATGCATCAAGTTGCCACTTTAAACAGACCACTCTGCTGCAGTGCAGACATCTACTTGGAGGGGTCCAGCGGGAAGAAGTCTGCTCTGCCTGCAGCCCCTGCTGGGAAGATGCTGAGCTTCTTGCTCCATCCTCTGCTCCACTGAGTGGCCACTGGGAAAGACCACTAGGGGAACAGGATGGGCTGGGGAAACGAAGAGCTCACACGTGGTCTTTGAAGTGCTTGTGTAAATGTCTTTTGAGTAGCTGGCTATTCAATTCTGAAGACAAGATTTAGAAGTAGTCAGCATTACAAGGATACTTAAAGGTCTAGAAGTAAAGATTATCCAGGGATGCTGAGTAGATGGAGAAAAAGAGAGGTTCCAAGAACACCGAGAAAGACCATCACTGAAGAGACATGAGTGAAAGAAGAGCCCTTGAAGGATATCGAGAAGGAGTAACTGGAGAGGCAGGAGAAAATCCAGAAGTGCCCAGTGTTATCTAAGCAAAAGGGGGACGTCACTTCAGAAAGCAGGAGCGATCAATAAATGCTGCTAAGAAAGTGCGTGAGACAAGAAGGGAAAAAATTCCATTTGTGACAGGGAGCACTTTGGTGAGAAGAGTTTTAGTGGAACGTTTGGCAGAAGCCAGGTTGCAGAGGACTGAGAGGTGAATGGGAGGTGAGGAATGGAGGAGAGTGAGTAGAATTCAGGTGGAAAGATTCAAGAGGATAGTGAGTTTGGGAAGCTAGTGGATTCAAGAAATTGAGAGGTAAAAAGGGAGAGATGGAGATGATAGGTAGAGACACCTGTGGAGTTGAAGGGTAAGCTGTTTGAATGCTGGTGGTAGAGAGCCAGCAGAGAAAGAAGATGATAGGGGTGGTAATTGGAGAGAGAGAGAGAAAAGAGTCTCTAAGGTGGGTTAGGGAGCAGCTGCGGGGGGGGGGGGGGGGGGGGGTTGGCTGGGGATAGGAGAGACCCTTCTTGCCTTGGGGCAGGAGGGAAAGAAACAGGATGGGTATGAATGCAGGAAGATGGAGGGACTGAAGCTGAGGGAATTCTCTTCTGTCACCATTGTCTTGGGAAGTAGGAGGCTTAGTCTTTGGTTCAGAGGGAGTGGGTCGGGGATGGAGTAGGAAGTTGGAGGAGAGTGAGGAAACTGAAAGAGTGAGAGGGCTCCCTGGGAGAACCTGTAGGCATGACTGATGTCTCTCTTTTTTTTTTTTTTTTTTTTGAGATCATGTTTTTTCCAGTGGTTTAACACAATAGAAGTTTTATTTTACGCTTATATAGCATTTCTGCTGGTGGAGCCCATATATTTTAACCACATCCAGTATGCACAGCAGTGTCTTTTCCCCCAGGAGTCCCCTGTAGCTTGAATATAGGAGTAGAGAAGACAGGATTGGGATTTTATTAAACAGGTGAAATGAAAGGCAATGGCAAAAGAGAATTGCAGGGCTTGGGTGAAGTGATGAACCATGGATGAAAATACAGAAGGCAGATTGTAGGAGGGATTTGCACCTGGCAGGGAGGGGGATGTGTGACCAAATAATGAGGATGCTAGTGCCTTGTGATGTTTCCCCCCAAGTAGTGCACAACCTGCATAGCCTTTTGTGGCAGCTCTGCGTGATAGGCATGGTGAGGTTAGCTGTCCACGAGCTCTCCAAAACAAGGGCAGGAGGAAGGAGGAGAAAGAGGGGCCTAGATTTTCAGGATGGGGCTAATCATGGCCTAGACCGATTATCTGCTATGGGGACCCAATATAGATTAGTTTGTTCCCAAGCCCCTTATTGTGTATTGGAAACAATAATTGTCCTGGGTGCTCTAGGCCATGGGGTAGAGTTGGGTGAATGGAAGACCTCCAAATTTTGGTCCTAGTGTCTGAGCTTCCCCCTAGTTAATTACACTATATTTAAAGGATAATATGATACACATAAATAAATAGATATAATGTAATAAATATAATACATAATGTATGTAATGCATATCATATAATACAATAGCTATAATGTAATGTAAATAAGTGAATGTTACTTATAGTCGTTAGGCCCCTGACTTGTTCCCTTTTGCCCATGTCCTTGACTTGAGATACAACCCTCTTTGGGGTTAGCATTCTACCTTACTCTCTAGGACTCTTGGACCTGAACTTCTTGCTCTCCGTCCCAGCTCCCTAGCAGAGATTGGTACCTGCCAAGACCTTTCTGTTTCTGATGGCCATCTATCTCCAGCTCTGCTTCTAGTCTGCTCCTGGATTCTTTGGAGGAACACACAAACAGATATAACTGTTTGGTCATGTCCTCTGGAGCTCATACTTATTAATTCCCCTTAGTGATAACTGATCTTAAACATGTTTTACCACTGACAGACCTCATGCAAAATTTGATATTTCTAACAATCTGAAGCAGTTTGCTTAGTGCAAAGAACACTGGATTTAGAGTTAGAAAGTCTGCTTTAAGTAGCACTTAACCTCTTGGGCTTAGTTTTCTCATCTGTAAAGTGGGGATGACAATTACCTATTTGATGGGTTTGTTGTTAGGATTAAATGAGATAATACATATAAAAGTTATTTGCAAAGGACTATAAAAATGTAATTTACTTTTCAGAATGGATAATTTACTGAGTGGAAGAAAACCATGATGGCAGCAATAAATAGGTACTTGAAGCATTATGGTCAGAGGTTCAAGTTTATTCTTCATTTTTTAGACAACACTCCTTCTTAGGCAGGGAACAGTAATGTTGATCCAAATTCAAATAACAAAACAACCTCACATTTTTCAAAGTTAAGTTCTTAGGAAGCTATAGTTCTCAGGAAGCAGAAACTATTGAATTTCTGCCTCCGCCCCTCCTCATTATAATTATATTTGCCATCTAAATTTTGGGGACAGTGGTGGTAAATTTCCCTCCAACTAGGATATGCATTTAATTGTGAGGGTGGTATATTAAACAAACAAAAAATCTTAAGTGCTTATTTCAAGGAAAGGCTATGTGTAAGAATCAGATTGTTTTGGGCACTAAAATGTTTACTAGAAACAATTTAATTGCCCTACGCAAATCCTAATTTGAAAGTTAAGTGTGATTAGAAGAAAAAGAAAATATTCAGAAGAATGTAATCCTCTGAATTGGTGAATCTGTTTTTCATTGAAAGGGAATTAACACATTGCTATGGGAAGGCAGTATTCTTACCAAATATGCTGTTTTGTGTTTCTCAAACCCAGGGGATCTCCTATGGGATCTATCCTGTGACAGTACCCTATTTGAACAATTAGTCAACAGATTTCAACACAATGGAAACTGAAAAAACAGTATAAAAAGATCTGGAAAGCTTCTCACTATTCTGCCTTCTGAGATAAATGGTTTGTTATAAGGAAAAATAGCTCGTTCCTATTTCTGAAGCTACAAATGAAACCATGTGGGTTTTCATCAAAATCCAGGGACTTTCTTAGCACAGAAAGACATGAAAGAATCGCCCAGGGTAAAAGTCATATTGTCACTGATTCACTGCAATTAGCTAATTTGACTAACTCCTTTCCTGCTGAAGGAAGAAAAGCTCCCTGTGAGCTGGAGAGGACCTGAGAGGTCATCTTCTTGCAAATGAAGAATCTTAGGTAATTTTTGCAATTCAGAATAAAGGGGCTTGAATATTTATAATACCTCACTCTGAGGCATCATTCCTTGCTGTTCACATGCAGAGAGAATTGCTTTAGGTGTGCTTTTGTCTGACTTATTGAGTCAACCATTTCTTGTATATATAATTATAATTATAGTAAAGAACAATGTCAATATTTAGTCATCTTTCTCCATTTGCAAGTAGAACTCTTAATCCTTACTTGAAAGAAAAAAAGCTTTCCCCTGCTCTGTTTGAAAATGCTAATATCCAATGTCTGTTTCTTTTCTGCAGTTATTTCCTGCAACGTATTTCTAAACATCTGAATTTAAAATTATATCTTTGGGAAATGAAGATATTTCTTTTATTTACTTTCCAAACAATGAAACTGACTCAGAAAAATAGCCCTGGCACTAGGTGGAAAGCCCACTAGTTACAAAATCAGACATAATGTGTACAACCTTGAAGTTTGGAGCTGCCGGTGGAAGCTCATGCCATCAACCCCTCCAACTTAATCAAGTTCAAGTTTTTTGGCATCCCTGCTGGCTGTGCGACTTCAGTGAAGAAAGGCAAAGAAATGAGAGGAAGTGCTGGTAGCAGACAGCACTGTTCCCTATAATTCCCATCATTTGAGATTCATGCCTTTGAAGTCAAATATTTCATTCCAGGAAATGTTTAAAATTCAGAAGCTGCTGGTTGAAAGGCAACATTGGACCACTGTTTGCTATTAGCACCTCAGGGATAAGCAATTCATTCACTTTGGGTAACATTAGGAGACTTAAGAACAGGAGGCCGCTGCTATAGTAGAACACCCGCTGTGGGACTAAGGACAAAACTCTAATTACCACTCTGCTAATAACTAGCTGTGTGAGCAAATCACTCCCCGCCCCTAGCCTCTCTCTCCACATTGGAGGAATGAGAGGATTGTTCAGCTCTAACTTTCTACAACTCTACTAAGGCAAAGAAGGCAGAGTGAGGTAGAACCGGGTAAGGGAACAATGAGTCTTGTTGTCCCTGACGTTTCTGTCCCTGCAAAGTCAGAGAACTTGAAGGCCAAGTGCTGAAGGAGCTTTCCAATTCTTGTTCAGCTCTGTGATCCTAGCTTGAGTTGTTGTCTCAGGTGGACGGTGGCTCTTAATCAGGGAGCAATGGCCCAGTGGTCGGATTTGCCCCACTTTGAGCCCCACCTAGCTGGGCTTGTTACTCACCTTTAAATTTTTTTTTTTTTTTTAGCATAGCTGTGAACCCACTGCTTAGTGACACTGCTCTTCACTTGGAGCATGAATAGCCCCAAACGACTCAGTTTTTTCTGTCCTATTGAACCCTAAGTCTCCGATTTACTCCCTCCTTTCTTTTCAGAATTGGTCAAAATTGCCTTTTAAAGAGAATGCATTGAAATGTACCAAGGCTGATTCTGATTCACTCAGGACCACTTTCAATGGTAGTGCCAGTTTATCTGACCTTCCCTCCCCCTTAAAAAAATCACCTAGCCTCTTACAAAATCCAGTTATTGCATTCTTTCTGACTTTTGGAAATCATTAGGTAAATGTGAGTAGACATGTTTTCTCACACTTCGTGTCATGGTCAGATAGAGGCCAGGTCTGTCATTCTTGTTTCCTTCTGTCCCTTCACTGATGTGCTCCATGGGAGAAAAGAGACACATCGGAATCTGTATTGGAATGGAGTTGTTCCTGATCAAAGCAGCAATAAGATAAAACAGATTTGCAGAGCTTGGAGAACTTTAGATCCAAGCTACCCCTGCTTTCAATTAAAAAGTAATAAGCAAACAAGGTAAATAATATGAATAAATGAAGAGGATCTATAAGAACCCTTCCAGAAATTTTCAATTAATATAAACATATATATGCTTATTTTCTTTCTTCCTACCTCCCTCCTTCCCTCCTTCCCTCCCTTTCTCTCTCTTTCCTTTTCCTTTCCCTTTCTCTTTCCTTCTTTGTTTCTTTCTTCTTTTCTTTGTTTCTTTTTCTTTCTTTCTCTCTCTCTCTTTCCTTTTTCTCTTGATGGAAACCAAGAGATAGAGGTTCTCTGAGTCTCTCACCAGAGCCTGTTTTTATTTATTTATTTTTATTTTTTCCAGGTTTATTGAGATATAATTGATGTACAACATTGAGTAAGTTTAAGGTATACAATGTATATGGTTTGATATATATATACATATTGTGAAATGATTACCACAATAAGGTTAACACAACCACCACTTCCCATAGTTACATATTTTGTGTGTGTGTGGTGATAACTTTTTAAATCTACTCTTTTAACTTTCCATCTTTCTTTCTTTCATCTTTTCCTTCTTTTTACATAAACAAAGTCACAGTATTCATCCACTCCTGCTTTCTTTTCTATGATTGTACAAAATATTTCATTGTTTGGGTATGCTGTAGTTTGTTGAACCAGTCCCCAGTTGAACATTTTAACTCTACTTTTTGATTTGTTAGTTGGATAAGTCAGAGAGCATAGATAAAGAGACCACACTTTTTAGAGAAGTCTGCTTTATAAGATTAATTTGGGGTAGAAAGTGTCTTCTTCAGAGCAGAGACCACTTTTTGTGTTTCTTCATTAGTAGTAGGCATGGTCTCTGCAGGCAAAGCGCTCCTGATGCTGCCAAATCGACATGACGCCTGGTACAGTCACTTGTATTACCTGTGTGTGGCGTTTGTTAATTAATGATAATTACTGTGTTTCATTTTAGAGGAAAGAAGTGAGTTACTGAGAGATTGAGCTGCAGGATGGTGGGAGTGGGCCAAGAGCCAACGCTTGGCTGTTGAACTTGATCTTTATTCATTAAGTGTTTCTCATTATTTCAAGGACAGTTATTACCATTACCATTAAAACTGTTGGTTTCGAGCTAGCATGTATAAATCCAGATTAGAAGACTGATCTCCAGACACAAAAAAGTTTAAAACACAAGAGATGAAACGAGGTCCATGTTAAAAAGTCAGAAATGAACTATTATTATCAGTATTGTGATGTGAACTGAAATGCTAAAAATTACATTGTCATTAATTTATATAACAAAAATAATTGAAAACAGTACCTCACAGCATTGTTTTTCAGCATGAGCACAACTATAATTTTAAAAAATTTTTTTTGCGGTATGGGGTCCTCTCACTGTTGTGGCCTCTCCCGTCGCAGAGCACAGGCTCCAGACGCTCAGGCTCAGCGGTCATGGCTCACGGGCCCAGCCGCTCCGCGGCGCGAGGGATCTTCCCGGACCGGGGCAGAAGCCCGCGCCCCCTGCATCGGCAGGCCTCTCAACCACTGCGCCACCAGGGAAGCCTCCCACAACTACAATTTTATGCAGGATAATTCTCTATTCTTAAGTGCCTCTTCTGTAATTCTAGGAAGACGTGATTTGCAGTGCAGTGAGCAATGCCAATTACCTCGTTTCTCTTGTGGGCTGCAGCTAATGCTTGTCCTCACCATCCTTCTCACTAAGACGTGCAGCAGACATCAGCCACCATTACTGCACAGGCTGTCTGCATCCTTAATTAGCAAATAACACACAGCAGAGCTTAGTGGCAGAGTAGACAATATTTTGCATTTAAAAAAATTGTGGTAAGAAGCAATCCCAAATAATTTGCACAATAGCTTGTGTACTGTGAGCCCAGGACACCACAAGGTCTTAGGGAGCCAAAACCATTTGTCTGATAAAATTTCAAGAATCTAATTGAACATACCCTGCTTGCCTAAGCAATTTGCAATTATGTTTTTGAGTACAAATAGGAATATTTTCAGGGTTATTCCTCATATTTTGATGGTAGCTTTCCAGGTTAATTTACCTTGCCATGGTTGCTTCATGCTGTTTCCTTGGCTGTTTATTTGGCACTTGATGTAATTAGCTGTTGATGGTTCCAGCACAATGAGAGATTACTACTGGATGGGAAAATACCACAACTTAGGTCTTATCGTTGATTTTCTGCTTTGTTGTTTCATCATATCCTCAGGATTCATCTTCGCTATTACTGGGCAAGAGAGTGGTGGAAGTGATTTTGATTTAACGAAAATAAAGGCATTTAAAACTGCAGCAGGGAAGGAAAAGGGAGCTAACATTTATTGAGTACCTACTGTGTTCCAGGTAGTACTCCAGGAGAACTGTCTTGTTTTATCCTTACAACACACCTTTGAGGTCTTTATTATTACCTCTATTTTACAAACTAAAAAATTGAAATTCAGATTATATAATTGCATAATGTCACACCACTCAAAAACAGTGGAGCCAGGATTGGAATCCAAGTTTGTTTAACTCCTATAATTCTGCTTCTTCAAATGATGATAGTACTTTATATTTGTATAGAGTTCTATGGTTTTTAACGTACTTTCCCATATGTTATTGCCTTAATTTTCCCACCAGCTCCATTTGGTATACGCTATTATAAAATTTTACAGATGGGGAAAATGAAGCTCAGGGAGGCTGTGACTTGCCCAAGGTCAAACACATAATAAATAGCAGGGCTAGGACTTGGAGACTTGTGAACGTAAGAGCATCACTTTTTCCATGACACTGCTAAAGACTCAGAGCAAACCAATTCCTATTTAGAAGAATGTAGGTTATTTTGCACTATGTTGTGTGTTTATTTATAACTCTATATTACTATATTCCATGCACTTGGGAAAATAATTTGTGAGAATCACAGCTTAAGACATAGATGTTGTTATACAGTTAAAGCCAAATGGTGAATTAGTGAATTAGAAAAGCTAGGCTAGGGACTTTCCTGGTGGTCCAGTGGCTAAGACTCCACGTTCCCAATGCAGGGGGCCTGGGCTGGATCCCTGGTCAGGGAACTAGATCCCACATGCCGCAACTAAGACCTGAAGCAGCCAAATAAATTAAAACAAAACAAAACAAAAACACTTAGGTTAAGAATACACATTTGTAGTTATGCATAAAAGTAGCAGAAGTTAGATCTGAGGTCAGGCACAAATTGAGGCATCTTCTTATTGAGACACTGATATGGCAGTTAGATACATTTCAGTCTTGTTTAATAAAGGACTCTCTTGCCCAAGAAGACAACTTATTAAAAAGTTGGAGTGAAGAGGGGAGGAAGTTGGGGGAGCAATAGGAATCTTTTTATTAGTTAAATTTTTAAACTCCCCAATCCCTTCTCTTTGACTCCCCCTGTCCCTCCAAAAGATGTTTACCTAATAAAAACATTGGCACTGAGATGTGAATGCCTTCTATCTTAACTTTTCAAAGAGAAACCTATTAACACAATTGGAATTCCAAGTGGTGGTAGGTCCCTGAGAGGTTCTTTTGAGTAGGGGTGGTTTCTGTTGCTCTATGATTGTCCCAGGCAGCCTCATCCCTAAACTTGCCCATAACCCCCCTCAAAATACTCTTTCAACATGCCTTCAGCAACAAATATTTGTTGGGCACAGTTTTTAAAAAGTTTCTTATTATTCTTTTTATTGAGGTGTAGTTGATGTATAATATATGTTTCAGGTGTGCAACATAGTGATTCACAATTTTTAAAGGTTATATTCTGTTTATAGTTATTATAAAATATTGGCTATATTCCCTGAGCTGTACAATATATCCTTGTAGCTTATTTTATACTTAGTAGTTTGTACCTCTTAATCCTCTACCCCTGGGACTTCCCTGGCAGTCCAGTGATTAAGTCTTTGTGCTCCTAATGCAGGTGGCGCAGGTTCAATCCCTGGTCGGGGAACTAAGATCCCACATTCTGTGTGGTGCAGCCAAAAAAGAAAAAAATTAAAAAAAAAAAAATCCTCTACCCCTATCTTGCCCCTCCCCACTTCCCTCTCTCCACTGGTAACCACTAGTTTGTTCTCTATAACTGTGAGTCTGTTTTTTTAATTTAATTTTATTAAAAAATTTTAAAATAAAATTTTAAAAGGTTACTTTCCATTTACAGTTACTATAAAATATTGTATATATTCCCTGTGTTGTACAATACATCCTTGAGCCTATCTTATATACAGTAGTGTATACCTCCTACTCCCCCACCCCTATATTGCTTCCCCCGCCATTGGTAACCTCTAGTTTGTTCTCTATATCTGTGAGTCTGTTTCTTTTTTGTTATATTCACTAGACTGTTGTATATTTCAGATTCCACATATAAGTGATATCATACAGTATTTTTTTTTAACTTTTATTTGCATTTATTTTTTGCAGCATTTATTCCTGGGCCATAAGTTTTTGTTTCTTCAATTTCTTCTGGGATATCTTTTTCTTCTGGGCAACCTCCTCTTCTGGTTTAGGAACAATCTGTTCTTTTTCAGTAAGGGTCATCTCGATGCGGCACGGAGAGCTCATGTATGGGTAGATCCGACCATGAACTCTATAAGTCCTGTGCCGCATCCTGGGGACTTTGTTCACCTGGATGTGCTCAATGACCAGAGAATCTACATCTAAGCCCTTAAGTTCAGCATTACTCTCTGCATTTTTGAGCATATGCAGTAAAAATTCAGCGCTCTTTTTGGGCCACAGACCCTGCGTCCAGCCCCACTGTTTGGCCTGGGCACACCTACCAACTCCACCATTGTAATGATGGAATGGCACACACTGCTTCTTTAAAGAGACATCCTTCAGATACTTGGTGGCATACCCTTGATGGCCTGGGCTGTTTCATGAGTGTTCTTAAAGTGAACACGAAGATTTGAACCTCTCGACTTGCATGATTTTGTGGGATTTTCTGGGTCAAGTGAATAGCGAACCATTTCTAGAGGTCACCTTGAAACGAGTAAGTATAATTCTGTCAACATATTTACAGTAACTTACACGGTTTATGTACTAAACGCTGCCCGCAGCTGCTCAGAGAGTAGTTGTTTTCATGATTAATCCAAAGGTGTCCTAAGAAACGCCATCATCACAGCCATCCTTCTATCCACTGTTTCTTCCCACGTGGAACTACCAGTGACTACAGCAGTGCTGACACTAGACTAGTGACACAGACATCATTCCTTTTACCCTCTCAGGCTGCTGACCAGAAAAGCTATCATACAGTATTTAGTAATATCATACAGTATTTGTCTTTCTCTGTCTGACTTATTTCACTTAGCATAATACTCTCCAAGTCCCTCCATGTTGTTATAAATAGCAAAATTTCATTCTTTTTTATGGCTGAGTAGTATTTTACCATACACACACACACACACACACACACACACACACACACACACACACACATATACCACATCTTCTTTATATTTATCTGTTGATGGACACTTGCTTCCATACCTTGGCAATTGTAAATAATGCTGTTATGAACATTAAGGTGCATGTATCTTTTCAGATTCGTGTTTTTGGATATATACCCAGGAATGAAATTGCTGGGTCATATGGTACTTCTATTTTTAGTCTTTTGAGAAACCTCCATACTGTTTGCCATAGTGGCTGCGCCAATTTACATTCTCAATAACAATGTATGAGGGTCCGCTTTTCTCCACATCCTCGCCAACATTTGTTACTTGTGTTCTTTTCCTTTTCTTTCTTTTTTCTTTCTTTTTTTTTTTTTTTTGCGGTACGCAGGCCTCTCACTGTTGTGGCCTCTCCCGTTGCGGAGCACAGGCTCCGGATGCGCAGGCTCAGCGGCCATGGCTCATGGGCCCAGCCACTCTGCGGCATGTGGGATCCTCACGGACCGGGGCACAAACCCATGTCCCCTGCATTGGCAGGCAGACTCTCAACCACTGCGCCACTGGGGAAGCCCTACTGTGTTCTTTTTGATTATAGTCATTCTGACTGGTGTGAGGTGCTAGCTCATTGTGGTTTTAATTTGCATTTCTCTGATGATTAATGATGTTGAGCATCTTTTCTTGTGCCTGTTGACCAAATATGCATCTTTTTTGGAGAAATGTCTATTTAGTTCTGCCCATTTTTTGATTGGGTTTTTTGTTTTTTGATATTAAGCTGTATGAGCTATTTGTATATTCTGGAAATTAAACACTTGTCAAGCCCATCATTTGCAAATATTTTCTCCCAGTCCGTAGTTTGTTTTTTTTGTTTTGTTTATGGTTTCCTTTGCTGTGCAAAAGCTTTTAAGTTTCATTAGGTCCCACTTGTTTATTTTTGTTTTTATTTCCATTACTGTAGGAGACGGGTCCAAAAAATATTGCTGTGATTTATGTCAAAAAGTGTTCTGCCTATGTTTTCCTCTAGGAGTTTTATAGTATCTGGTCTTACTTTTAGGGCTTTAATCCATTTTGAGTTTATTTTTGTATATGGTATTAGAGAGTGTTCTAATTTCATTCTTTTACATATAGCTTTCCAGTTTTCCCAGCACCACTTACTGAAGAGACTGTCTTTTCTTTATTGTATATTCTTGCCTCCTTTGTTGTAGACTAATTGACCATAAATGTGTGGGTTTATTTTTGGGCTTTCTAACGTGTTCCATTGATCTATGTGTCTGTTTTTGTGCCAGTACCATACTGTTTTGATTACTGCAGTTTTGTAGTATAATCTGAAGTCAGAGAGCATGATTCCTCTGGCTCTGTTCTTCTTTCTCAAATTGTTTTGGTTATTTGGGTTCTTTTGTGTTTCCATTCAAGTTGTAAAGTTCTTTGTTCTAGTTCTGTGAAAAATATATTGGGCACAATTTTTGACAGGCACTGTGCCACTAACACACTGGGGATGTGTTAGTGAGAAAAAAAGACAAACTCTCTTACAGAATATAAGCTCAGGAAGGTAGGGACTATAATATATGGAGTTAGCATTGTTTTATCCAGCAACAACTCCCTTCTCACTTTGCCAAATGACTGTGTACTCCTTTGGACTCACTAAAAAGAGAGAACTAATAGCATGTAAATAATTGTCAGTTTGCAGATGGAATCACTGAAACCACGAATAGAGTATCTGCAGTGGATATTATGTTGCAGTACCTATTTCCTTCTTCTTCCTTCCCTCACTCCCTCCCTCTTTTCCTCCCTTCCCTCCTTCCTTCCTTCCCTTCCTCCTTCTTTCCCTGCTTCTTTTCTTCCTTCCTTCCCTCTCTCCTTTCCTTCTTTCTCTTATTACCACTCAAATTATTCGTGAAAACTGAGATAAATTTACAGAAATTAAGCTCCAGGGAAGACCTTCACTTTGGGTCTAGCTACACAGCATAGACCTCACCCATTTACTAGCTCTGAGGTTCATTTGTTCTACCTGTCAAGTGAGGACAGTTAATAGTTACCTGAAAGAATGCACTACATGTACATAATAGGTGCTCAGTAAATGGAGCTATTATAATCCCAACTATTTAACTATTGAAACTATTTTACTATTAGAATTCTTCATTAAATAATTCATAACCTTTGCAATATTGGAGGTATTTTCTTAAGGCATTATTTCTATAAAGATGATGTTTATAATAATAATTCTGCAATGTATTACTTGCGGGACTTTATTTAGCATATTCATAGCTTAGATTGTTTTGATTGTCCTAGGTAGGTTCTTTCTATACCATTAGCAGGTCAGCTAAGTGGTTGAAAAGTCAATATGTATTTGTAACACATATAATACGGGCAAAATGTACACTTACACGACATAGGAAACTGGGTCTACCTCACCACCTTTGGTCTTGATCATTTTTTCCCCTCATGACACAGTATAATGTGGCCAAATGGTGTGGCTCAGCTGCACTCTCTCAAATACCCTATGTGGTCCACTGTGATATCTTAATGCCCCCAAGTTCAAGGGCAGCTAAGGTTCCAGTGCTTATGTACCAGGTTTGGAGAGTGTCTGCAGAGATGCAAAACATCTATGTTGGTGGCCCTAATTCATTAAACTTTTTGCATGATTTAGAAAAAGAGAGAGATCCTATAGTACCCAAATCAAATTAAACTGAATCATAAGAAACAACTAAAATTTGTGGGCCATTCCCCAATAACTACACAGCTGTCAGGTGTGTTTGTAGGTTTTGCTGAGTCCAGTTTGGCTCTCAGACCCAATGTTTTGGCTCCCACATAAGTTAATTCTCATCAGAGGATGTGTTCTTATTAATTGAAAATGTTCTTTAAAAGGTGATATGCGTAAATGCAAGAAAAAAATCCCAAATGATTTTTCTATATGCTTTTTATAGTTCTTTGGGGAAACATGCTAAGTGTGACCATACAGTAAATATTACTAAATACAAACATTCCAAGTCTTTTTTTCCTTCCCAGTAAGATTTTACATTTACTTGAATAATGCTGCTGTTGTTCAAAATAGGTTTAGAATAAGCTTCAGGGCCTTTAGCATTTTCTTTGAAATGTCCTTGGTTGTGGAAAATCTTCATCTTTCAAAGATGGATGTGATTTCCAAAAACCACCAACGGTCACTTGGAGCCAGTTCTGGGTAATCAAGCTGGATAATTCCACTTGAGGTTAAAACAAAACAAAATGTGGTAATTATGTTAAATTCTGATAAAAGATTACAATAGATGTGGCATAGAAGGTGACTTTAAAAACAAATCAGTTCTAAAGCTCTAAAATAACTTTAGGCAATGCCAACATCATTGGAATTATGTTGCCTTCCAAGGTGACTGCTTTAAAAATCTAACTTCAGGTTCTTTTGTGAAAATTGAGTTTTGTAACTTACTGGTGACACTTCATGCCAATGAGGTCTGACTCAGAAGAAAATTCCAAGAACTCAGGGACTGTGCTTTCGACAGTTAAGGTACATTTTTACTCAAGTGCTTAGTTTGATGCCAAACATTATGTGGCAACTGAATAAACAGTAGACAATGGGGATGACTGGCTTTGACATCAATGGTCTTGATAATTTAAGAACACTTGGCAAGACATTAGTGACCATGGGCTGGCTGCTTCAGGATCGCTGGCATTGCCTTAGAATAGAAAGAGTAAAATTGCTACTTACTGGTAGTTTATTTTTTCTCTTTTACATGGCAAGTTATAAAACACACGCCTCACACTTGCTTTCAACAGAGCTTATGGAAATTGTGTCATGAAGCTGAAAAACAGCCGCTGACAATGGATGAGCTTGGCACCCAGCAAACATGAAGTGGCTCATTTTGAGGAAAGAAAGTCACGAGAGGCCATGCTAATCATACCAATGACTTAACCTCAGGGGAGAACTCAGAGATTGTTGACTGGCAGAGTACAGTCAAGCCACAGACAGTTTTCCATTCTCATTTATACCTTGGGAAGCATTTGTGCTTTTATTTCAAGGTATATTAATAGACCTCTACATGCAAAAATTGTACTCTAAATATATATATATATATATATATATATATATATATATATAAAAGAGAATTCTCTGTGGAATTTTTCCTTAGAGAGTTTACATGTTAACAGGAGAAGTCAAGATAGGCAGAGATAATTTAAAAATGCAAAGTAGAAAGTGATGTGAATTATTTGAGGGGTACAGATAAGTGAGATTTTGGCTGGAGGAAAGAGGGTCAAGGCTTGTGGAGGAAGTAGCATTGGAACTGAGATTTGAGAGTGAGATCAGAGCAGAAACATCAAATGTGCAGAGGCAAAAATCCAGAGATGGTGTAGGGGAGGAGTGAGTTGTTCAGTTGGCTGGAATGTGGGAGTGTGAAGAAAGATGGCTTGCAAACAGGTAGGAGAAGTAGGTTGTAGGGAGTGGGGAAGAGTAAACAGATGAGTGATACTGTCTGAACTTTACTTCCTTAAAAACAATCCAGCAGCACAGTTTCAGGGAGAGATCTCTTTTCAGCTAATGTTCAACAATCCGCTCATGTCCAAACATTAGCTTGAGATGTTGTCAACGATTATTAGATGTGAAACAAACTTGAGGTGTAAATACGTCTTCAATTCTGTGGTTGTAGCATTCCTGATTGACTTAGTAAATTAAACTTTTCACACATGAATGGTGTTGGTGTATGGATGTTAGCATTACACTGTCCACTAGCAAGGCATCAAAAGAAAAAAAAAATTTACTGTTGAGCTGGATGAAATGCTCTTGAAAATGCAGATTTGAGCATGAATTGCCTATTTTTTTTTCTATAAAATGATGAATCTGGAAAAATCCTTAGAGCAGAGGTAGGGATCTATCAGTTTACCTGTTTATAGCCCTTTAAGTAAGAAGAGACCGGTGGAATGATTTGTTCAAATTTTCTTAAACCTCAGTGTGTGTCAGAGTGCAGGTTGATGCAAGCTTCTTTTCAGTTCCCCAGGCTATAATAAACCCAACATCTGCTCTCCTCCTATTGGTGGATGTAAAGCCATGCATCTGCCATTGGAATGCTGGCCAGGATGTCAGACAGCTCGACCACGTTACTTTCCATTATCCTGCCTATTCTGTTATCAAACAAAACAAAAACCAGCCCCTAAACCTTAAACTTGTGATCTGTTCTCAGTTAACACCAAACCCAGAGTCGGTGAAGTGATCAGCAAAGACAGGAGCGTGGGCATCTTTACAACGCTGAGTCACCCTCAGAGGTGCATGCTTTCACTGAATTAACGTTGCAATGTTTTGAGTGTAGCTTTTAACAATACAGAGCTCTCATAACCGAGTGTGGGAGTAATAACAGAACAAGCAAATTATAGGCAACTAGAGAAGGGATTCCACTACTGAGGAAGCAGACCAAGGGAATAGCTTTTGCATGAGATGTGAATTTGGTTCCCCACACATTCCAGTGTCCCTTCCAAATATAAAAAACTTTTTTTTCATATGGAACCAATGGATGAAACTGTGGACTGCACACACAATAAATTCAGTACAGCAAGAGCTCTGCTTGTTGTGGTATTATTTAGAATGTTTCTTTCATAGTTTTCCTCAGAGTACTGAGATTAAGTATGATCTTAGTTTAGTGTTGTCGACTGTAGATGACAAAGGACAGTGGAAACATGTGAATAAAATGTATCGATGAATGCTCAGGTTTACTTTCTCAACTAAACATACTTATGCGTCAGACTCTGTGCTAGACTCTGCAGGGTGTACAAAATTGAGGAAAGCATGGTGTTTTTCTCAAGGAGCTTATATAGAGTAGGGAACATAGGTAAATGCACAATTGACTAAATTACAAAGGAGGATGTGTTAGATGCCATAAGTGAGTTTACATGCAATATGCCATGGTGGCTTGAAGCAGAAGAATGTCCAGAAAAAGTTAAATGAAGGTCGTAAATGTGAATCTCCAAGAACCTGGGCTACTGGGAAGATGGTGGCCCCATTCATGGAAATATGGAAGTCTGGAGAAAAAGTAGACTTGCCTATGAATATGCTAAGTTTAAGAGGTGGTTGGAAGCCCAGCTAGAGAGAATTTAAGAGTAGGAATGTGGATGGACCTGCAGAGATAATAGTAGGTGTTGTGGAGGAGATAAGATCATCAAGAAAAACCACATCAGGAGAAACAAGAAGAGCACTGGGAACTTTCATGGAAAATCTGGTTATAGGAGACAGTAGAAAGAAGAGGAAGTGGTATTAAGATACTGAAGGAATGATCTGGGCAATAGGAGGACCTGGAGAATGCAGTGTGATAAAATATGAGAGGATTCCAGGAAGAAGCTGAGCAACAGCAAGGATTGCAATCGAGGGCTCAAGGAGGATACAGACCAAGAAGAAATGGGGTTTAGTGATTAGATGGTGACTGATGCCTTTTAAGAGAGCAGTGTCAGTAGAATGGCAGGGACAGAAACCAGATTAATTATTAAAAATTTGCTGAAACATACAAAACAAATTACACAAAGATCACAAATTTTCATGTTTAGGACGAATACTATGCTTTTTAATGTCATGGAAATAATGCCATAGCTAGAGGAAATTATTTCACGATGGATTAAGCATTAAAAAAATTACCATTTGGTGAGGTTATCTGCGTCTTTCTCACACATGCTAATGTAAACCCTTTGTTGAGATAATTGAGTGGCTTGTCTTCTGTATCATTCACACTTGTTAGCACTACCAATGGAACCTACATATAGTAAGGCACTGAAGTGGGGAATGTCTGGAATAGGTGATGGAAAATAGCAGAGAAGATGCCACTTCAAAGGGCTTAGCATGTGAAGCCACTTGAGTCATTGATTTTTCCTTATCTTGGAGCGCTGATTTCTCCTCTTTACTTTTGTGCTTCTCTTTGGGCCCCAAGCTTTTTTCTTTAATGGTGTTTTGAGTGGTTACAGACTAAGCAATAGGACTATGGTTACATAATCATCTGGCAAACCTCCCTTTTGCCCCTTTCAGTTGAATTAACTAGCTGGCGATTATGGAAATAACAGTAAGATTGCAACAACAATATCTTTCATTTCTATATTGCTTTCTACCTCTCAAACCCTATTTGCATACATGCTCCCATTTGACCTCTAATCAATTCTACTGGGGATAAACAGAGACCTTTTGGATGGGAATAAAGGGACAGAGGAAATATATGATTTGTTTATTGACTCTTTTCAGCACCATTGCATCTCCTTTTTTTTTTTTTTGCGGTACGCAGGCCTCTCACTGTTGTGGCCTCTCCCATTGCGGAGCACAGTCTCCGGACGCGCAGGCTCAGTGGCCATGGCTCACGGGCCCAGCCGCTCCGCGGCATGTGGGATCTTCCCGGACCGGGGCACGAACCTGCGTCCCCTGCATCGGTAGGCGGACTCTCAACCACTGCGCCACCAGGGAAGCCCTCCTATTTTTTTTTAAACGATTTATCTTCTCTAGTTAAATAGAAAATATGTAGATAGACAATATTTCTGTATCATGATTTTTAAAAAGCTTATGTGTTCTTAGAGATTGGGTAGTTAGAAATAATTCCTGACATTTGTGAGAGTAAAATATCCAATATTGATACTCTACGTAAAAGAATAATAAACGGAAACGTCATTGAAATAAAATTAGGTAATTATTTTTATTTATTGAAAGTAATGCTGAAAGTGGAAAAAACATACCCAACAATATAAAGGGTTAGGGTATGGCAATCTGACTTTACCTTATTCCTAAAGAATCTTTCCCCCCTTTCAACCTGACAATCCTTCTATAAAAGCTCTTACAGTTAATGGATAATAGTTAGAGGTATTTAGAGTTAAAGAAGGGGTATTCAGGGGACTGGGGTTACAAGGGGGAAGTTACAGAGAAGGAAAACAATTCATTCATGCATTCTTTCACTCATTTAACATTTATTGATATCTCTATATGCCAGCTTTGGTGCTGGGTCTTGGATATAGAGTCGCTTTGGTGAAGGACATAATATTCTTTTGAGAGAAAAAGTTCTCCTGAAAGCCTTGAAACAACCTGGTGTTGGAGAGGAGTTTGCTGATAGTCAGTGGCTGTAGGAGCGGAGGAGGAAAGGGAAGCCTGACAGTGAACTTCTTGAACAATATGAGGAGTAGGCTGCCACAGCCAGCTTTTCTTTCCATCAGGAATCTTGCTGAACCTTAGGAAGAAAGCCTGGTTGCAGAAGGAGGATTGGAGAACTCTCGGATAAAGTTTTTTATAAATTTATTTATTTTATTTTTGGCTGTGTTATGCGGGCTTTTCTCTAGTTGTGGCAAGCGGGGGATACTCTTCATTGCGGTGCGCAGGCTTCTCATTGTGCTGACTTCTCTTGTTGCGGAGCACGGGCTCTAGGCGCGAGGGCTTCAGTAGTTGTGGCATGTGGGCTCAGTAGTTGTGGCACACGGGCTTAGTTGCTCTGCGGCATGTGGGATCCTCCCAGACCAGGGCTCGAACCCATGTCCCCTGCATTAGCAGGGGGATTCTTAACCACTGCACCACCAGGGAAGCCCTCGGATAAAGTTTTGACTTGAGGCTCTGCTGAGCTTCAGTAAGTGGTTGAGGAACTGTGCTCTGGTTATTCTGTACCAGTAAGACTTCACAATAGGTTTGAAGAGAGAAAGTCAAGAGCAGCTTCTAACTAGAAGCTATGAAAATTTAAGAATGAATCAAGTTATCCTTTCTATCATATTCCTTTAATGAGTATCTTTGTATTTTCACAAAATCAAAATATGTCAGGACTGGAGGTCATGTTTCAACTAGTGTGTTGATTTAATTCCTACTTGGGAAAGAAAATTGCCACTTAGGTCATCAATCTCGGTTTCCGTGGAATCAGATTTTTTTCCCTCTCTCTGGGAGCTCTTACATAAGAATTGTCCAGGGTTAAATGAGGGGTGACAAGTTCATAGCCCAGAAGGAACATTGTGTCTATGGGCTATCAAAACATTGATCATCCGTTGGGTCACTTAGCAGGGATTCCCTGGAAAATCTTTGGTTCTAATGAACAGTAGAAATATGTGAATGGGAAGACTAGATTTGGAAAGCTGTCTGTGTGAGAAGAAAGAACAGCGATGACAGAACACAGATGTGTACCCTATGAGCTGGCAGAAGTGTGATTATGTTGACTGTGTCAACTGTTGACAGACTCTAGGACACAGTGTCTTTGAGCAACTGCTCTGAAGTTCAGTATTTTTTTTTTTCTGGGAGAGGGAGGGATATTTGTGTAGTGATTGCCTATTCCATACTGATAAGAAAGACATAATCTCTATAGAGTTCACGACTTTGGCTGGCTCCACTTTTGGCTGATGAAGGAAGCCAGAATGACCAGTTCTACTGGCAGTTATCTGAGCCAGTCTGCACAGGTCTCTGATTGCTGTGAGGTTCCACAGGCAGGAAGGAACGAGAAATACTGGTTTCTACCAACAGTTGGAGTCCTAAGGACTGATGTGACTAACAGACGGTAACAGCAGCTTCAAATCCTTTCTGGGAAGAGGAGGATTTGTAAATAAATGGAAAACAAACACAAGTGTCTCAAAACAAATTTGTGGCTTTCGTTTGGTGTGGTGGGTGTGTTCAACCTGGCATAAAAGAGAAAGCTGGAGTCTATATATATGCAATCACTGTTCAACATTGCCTTAAAGAATCACCTACAGTGCTGAAAACTTGTAATAATCATGTGATTAATAGAACGATTATTATAGTGCTCTGCAAATGAGAATATGAAATGACAGGGAATGGGGAAGGGTATTAGGCATTTTAATAAAACAAAATAAGAGCATGCTAATAATAGTCATTAGAGTATTAAATACTTATTGCATATGTTTCCAAATTCTGATTTTAATTGTAAATAATCCAGCTTTAATTATAATATTATTTCTTCATCTTTTTGCCTCTGCTCAAAACTAAAAATTCTCTCTATACAAGAGCCAAGGCTCTTTACAATTAATCTCCCTTTCTTTAAAAACAAACAGAAGCAGCAACAGCTGAGTAAAATACATTTTTTACATTTCAAGCAGTCCTCGTTTAAAATATGTATACAAAATGTACATGTTTGTGGTTTCTTTTTTTTTTTTCTTTCCGTTTTTTGGAATTATAAACACGTTGATAGCCCTGGGGCCTGAAGCTGGTGCTATTTATTTCCCAGACTGATAACAGCCGAGGTTGTAGTTCCATGCATGGCACCCTGATTCTGGGATTAGAAATACAAAAGCTGATCTGTGGGGAGAAGGAGAGTTTTTTGGAGGCACGTGCAGCTGCTGTGGGCCAGCACATTGGCCAATCTGACAGCGGCACTGATGTCCCCTCTCAGCCTTTCACGTCGGACAAAGAGATGCAAATGCTGCCACAAAGGCCTTCTCATTCTTAACAGCACATATAGAAGGGAAAAGCCTTCTATATGTGTTCTGATGGTCATTTCCATCCCAGGAGGCTTTTTTCCTGGATCACTGGTTATCAGCATCTGGGGTAATCACGAATTAACCCCTGGAAGGCACCAGATACCTACTTTATTTTATTTTATTTATTTATTTTTTTTGCGGTACGCGGGCCTCTCACCGCTGTGTCCTCTCCCATTGCAGAGCACAGGCTCCGGACGCGCAGGCTCAGCGGCCATGGCTCACGGGTCCAGCCGCTCTGCGGCATGTGGGATCTTCCCGGACCGGGGCACGAACCCGTGTCCCCTGCATCGGCAGACGGACTGTCAACCACTGCGCCACCAGGGAAGCCCCCCTACTTTATTTTAAACATAAGTAAGTAAGTCCCTCTTAAAGATTCCTGCTCCACCCCTCCCCTTCTTATGGTACAGGAGCACGGAGATTTAAGTGAGTGATTTTTCTCTTTGCGTGCTGTCTAGAGAGTCTTTTCCATTTTTAGAATTGACTCCCATATAAATAAAAACTAAACATATTTTTGCTATTCCCAATACTTTTAATATTATCTATTTTTTTACTATAAACATTCAAATTTATTTTTTTTACAATTCAATGGATTTTATTTTATTTTATTAATTTATTTTTATACAGTTTTTCTTTTTGAATTTTATTTTATACAGCAGGTTCTTATTAGTTATCTATTTTATACATGTTAGTGTATACACGTCAATCCCAATCTCCCAATTCATCCCACCACCACCCCCACCCACTGCTTTCCCCCCTTGGTGTCCATACGTTTGTTCTCTACATCTGTGTCTCTATTTCTGCCTTGCAAACTGGTTCATCTGTACCATTTTTCTAGATTCCACATATATGCATTGATATACGATATTTGTTTTTCTCTTTCTGACTTACTTCACTCGGCATGACAGTCTCTAGGTCCACCCATGTCTCTACAAATGACCCAGTTTCATTCCTTTTTATGACTGAGTAATATTCCATTGTATATATGTATCACATCTTCTTTATCCATTCATCTGTTGACGGGCATTTAGGTTGCTTCCATGACCTGGCTATTGTAAATAGTGCTGCAATGAACATTGGGGTGCCTGTGTCTTTTTGAATTGTGGTTTTCTCTGGGCATATGCCCAGTAGTGGGATTGCTGGGTCATATGGTAGTTCTATTTTTTTTAAGGAACCTCCATACTTTTCTCCACAGTGGCTGTATCAATTTACATTCCCACCAACAGTGCAAGAAGGTTCCTTCTTCTCCACACCTTCACCAGCATTTATCGTTTGTAGATTTTCTGATGATGTCCATTCTAACTGGTGTGAGGTGATACCTCATGGTAGTTTTGATTTGCATTTCTCTAATAAATACCATCTATTATTTTAATTGGCCTAGTCATTTTAGCATTTAAAACAGTAAATGCTCAATTAAGCTTGTATAAGGGATGCCTGGCTCTTGGGAAACTAGAAAAAAGAGGCAAGTTCAAATCCATGTAGATTTATTCCAATCACTAAGAGACTAGCTTATGTCATATTCCTTATACTTACCTTATCTGGTGTTTCATAAAGCTGTCAACTAACCTTCATATCATCTAGATATCTTATTATGGCTTACCAAATTTCAGACTTGGGTCTGTGGATACTTGCAAATATTTTCCTTAAAAATTTACTGGTAGTCTTAAAGTACGTCAGTAATCACGTAATAGTCCTTATTTATAACTAGAGAGCTGGAATCATCCAGCAGTGGAAGCCAATGACTGGGAAGCAACTCAGCCAAGGCTCTTTCCCTGGTGTTGCTAGTGCCGGGCCAGAGGAATACAGATTGCGAATTTCCTCTGGGTAGCGTCACAAAAAAGTAGGGAGGATTTGCAAGCTGTGCCAGGAGGTGCTAGTTAAGTGGAGATATTAAACATAGTAACTGTTTAAGTAATTATGATAAGAACAAGCTTTTAGAGAACAACTAAATCTTTACAGCCTCCAATAGGACATTTGATGTGTTTCCTAACTTGTGCATTCCCCATTTGAAGAGGGGGATGGATCTCTGCCTGGGATGGCCTCCTCCCTGAATTTCAGAAGTGCTAAAATAACAAGCAACGTCTGGCTGGGTGATTTTCCACATTTGCCCTGTTTAAAGGAAGAAGCTTGTTCTACCGTAAACAGTTATGGGAACTGTTTGCTTTGGATGGGCTTGGTCCTCAAGGGCTGAGGAGGTCCTTCTTACTCGGTTTCCTTGCCAAGGTGGAAATTTGATGCCAAGGTCTTCCTAGTCATGAGGAGGCATTCTCTAATTTGAATAAGACTGGTCTGAAGAAAGTGTGTTGGGGAGCCCAGGGTACACCGTAATAGTGGCTTGAAAAAATAGTCACTTGAAATGGTAGCTTGTGCTAACCTAGCTTGGAGCAGAATCCATTGTCATGCCTTGGACAGAATATTTCTTGGATCTGTTTGTGCTCCACCAACGATTAGGGAAGGCTCTATCCTGAGACTATACTGTCCATCTATGGATGCCTTTGGGACGCTTATGCTCCCTTACCTCTATTAATCGTAGAGGATAAGCATTCTGGGTAACCTACAGTCCATGGCCTCCAAATGGTTATACAAAGGTGAGCTGGGTGTGGCTGCTAGAAGCCAGTTTTACATTCCAGTCATTCCATTACTTGCTGTTCTCAGAGTGGATGATCCCTGTAGAGTTGTGGTTCTAAACACTGCCTTGAGTTTGAACATGACTCTACCAGTTTTTTGCCATGTGATCTTGGACTAATTTGCCTAAGTTTGCCATGCCTCTTTCTTTGCCTCTGTAAAGTAGGGATTGTCATGAAGTCTCAATAAATTAATATATGTGAAACCCTTGGAATATACCCCAGCACCGAGTAAGCTACAAACATTAGCTACTTTTACTTTCTCCCTCTCTTAAAATTACAGGTGATACCTACTGACCTCTGACTCATGGTCTAGCTTGATGGTTATGGTTGGAAAGGGAATTATAGGAGAGTGAGAAGCGTATGAATCTGCCATCTGTCTACCTTAATGCCTATGTGTATCCACATCTGTGCCCCAGAACAAAATCGGGCCCACTGAGTGCTCATACATTTATGAAGATCTCTTTCAGAAGTGATCTTTCTGGCTTTTGTGCTATCAGGCAGATCAATTCTCTTTTTAATATTGGTCTGTCCTTTCGATGGTTGAATTCAAGCCATGCTTATTATAGCTTATTTTACCCAGCAGTTGTGGCGTGCCAATCCTGTAAGACTGTTGACAGTGATCTGTGGGGACAGTCATTTCTGCACACAAATCACGGTTGACCAAATCCATGTGTTCTCTCAGGTGTGGGGCAGAGCATCTGAAATACCACATAGCAAGCAGGAGGTGGGGCACTGACAAGCAGCACATTACTGTACAACCATTTCCTGTGCCCCAGCCTCCTCTGACCTCGGCTGCTTTTTTAAGCCACTGATCCACAGCTCCTATTATGGGCCACATCCCCACACCTCCCCCACACAGCTCCACCAGCCACTCCCCAGCTTGCATTCTGGCTGCCGTCTCTTGCACAGCCTTACACACCACGTTAACCGAATTCAGTGTCCCCTTTGTCAAGGGGAGTGTTACTTTGTCTCTTTGTTACTCCCTTTGTCAAGGCCCCTGCAGTCCCTGGTGTTTGTGTGTTTAATATGCCCAGCACGTATTCATTTGTTCATTCATTTCTTTACTCATCCGTCCATCCATCTGTCAGGCATTTATTAAGGCCCACTATGTACTAGGCATTGCACTAGGCACTGAAGATGAAGAAATGACCCAAGTTCTTTATGGCAGGGACCATATCTTAGACTCTAGAGGGTAAGAGAGAGAAGCACAGACGGATCATGACAAAGGTAGCAAAGTGATGTGGGATAATGGTTAGAAACGTGAACTTTGAGCCTGAGTGCTTGGGTTCAAATTCTTCTTCTGCCACTTCCTATCTGTGTGCCCTTGGACAAGTTACTTAATTTCTCCATGTCTACTTGTAAAATGGGGAGCGTCATTGTACCTACCTCATAAGGTTGTTGTAGGAGTTAATATCTATAAAATTTGTAAAAGAGTGCCTGAGATATAGTAAGTGCTATCTAATGTTAAATAAATAAGTGCGACCATAGAGATATACCCGGGGTATATGTGTAAGAGTGGCTAGTCCCACTGCAAGATCAAAATTTTGTTTCCACTCAGCTCTGTCCCAGGCTGAGGACCTCTTCCAACTCAGGAGAGTAGGAAAAAAAAGCCAGGTCAGAGTTTGGCTGTTGGACATCAGGGCCGCTTAGCGCAGGCCACCCTGTCTTGATCTCGGACTTTATTTCCAGAAATAAGCCTTTCACCCCATTCTTTGGACCAAAGTGCTATCTTGTATCTTCGTCGTAGTGGCTGAGTCTTTGTCCTATTTTCCTGCATCCTTAGCCTCTGCCTGACTTTCTGGTCAAGGCTTCAGCTCTTCCAGAGCAGAGGTTCTGCCTTGATCTTGCCTGTCTGCCCTTGAACACTGTTCTCCAAGCAGGAGTCCAGACGCCAGCAGCCAGACCTTTTTGCTGCCTGGGTCTCTGAACATGGCTGGCTCCAGGATTCCCCATTGCTATGCTCCACTCACCCCTCTCGCTTTATTCTCCTGACTCCGTGCCCTGCCCATGCAGCTGGTTTCTCCCAAGTGCCTGTTTCCCAAGCTTCTGCCTGGCCTTCAAAGGCAGGTATTTAGTCTCAGCTTTTATCATCTTACATAAGGGCTGTTCTGCCACCACTTCATCTTTTTACTGACAGAAAGAAGGCGGTGAGGAAAAAAGGCTGAGTCAGATATTCTCTGTGCTGCTCATGAAATGACCTACACAGTTTAGTTGCTGGTTGAAAGGGATTTGCTGGGGGGGCGGGGTGGTGAATGTATTAGGGGATAGCTGTAATAAATAACTGTGCACAAGCAAAGGTCTGTTTACGAGGGGGTGGCTGTGTATAAAGTTTGCTACTTGGGGACGTTCTCTTCTTGAGGCCCAAATTAAGGAAATTTCTTCACTACTGTAATTTATCCCCCTGAATAACTAGTCTTTCTCAATACTAGTCATACAACATCGTCCCACAACCCTTCAGTTAACGAAGTCATAATACTGTAGTTCTGGTTTTTGACTTCAGTTCTTTCCACCTATCTTTCAATCTTAGTGTTTGCATGCAGGTTAAACATTTCAGGAAGCCATGGGTTTCCCCTCTGTTTTCTCCCCCCATCATTCCTATTTTTGCTTCCTCAGAGTTTTCTAAAACTTGAATATAGTTTAGATGTTAGCCCAATAAATTTCTCTTTCCATGGATTCACTTCTGTTGAACATGCCACTTTCTTTCTGAGTAAGAAAAGGCAATCATCTCCATTAAGATAATAACCTCAAAACTCCATTGCCGACGAGGGTGTTGCGAAAATGAGGCAACAGTGGAAGGGAAATAAAGGCCATAGCATAATCCTCGGCTTTTAGCGATGTAACCTCATTTTCATTAGGCCCCATGTAGCTGCCTAATTTCCATTAGGCACCTGCTGATTTCTTTTACCCCTACGCACACAAGACAATCTTATTTTCCCTTCAGTTCTATTGGGTATTTAGGTCTGATTGAAAACTTAATTGTAAGTGCTCGAAGTCATCTGCAGAGTATTTCTCATTTGTGAATTATTCTATTATCTATTTTTTATGGTATGCATTTATTTTCTTGATTGAAATAATTTTCATTTGAAATAGCATCTGACGTTTGCAAGGGTTTTAAAGCACATTCACATATGTTATCTCATTAATTCTCACAACAGCCCTGTGAAGTAGGCAGAACTGTTGTTATTCTTATTCTGTAGATGAGGAAATAATGGCGCAGAGAAAGATTGCAGGAGGATAATGTAAAAACTGCACTGGGGGAAAAAAGCCCATTGGAGCGGGAGCTGGAAAGATCCAGCACCGCTTGAAGCTCTGGCACTCTTGATTACTAACTGTGTGCCTGTAGGCAAGCCATTTAATCTCCCCAGGCTTCAGTTTCTTCATCTGAAAAGTGAAGGACTTAGATTTGATGCTCTACATGCTTTCTTCTAAGTCTGGATGACATTTGTTTAAACAGGTACAGTTGGCCTGGCCTCTGTATCCACGGGTTCTGCATCTGCAGATTCAACCAACTGCAGATGGAAAATATTGGGAAAAAAATTCCAGAAAATTTCCAAAAGCAAAACTTGAATTTATTGTTGCTGGCAACTATTTGCATAGTATTTATACCTATTTACATAGAATTTACATTGTGTTAGGTATTAAAGGCAATCTAGAGATGATTCAAATTATATTGGAGGATGTGCATAAGTTAAATACTACATCATTTTATATAATGGTGTTAAGGGACTTGAGCATCTTTGGATTTTGGTGTCCACGAAAGTCCTGGAACCAATCCCCTGCGCATATTGAGGGACGACTGTATTCATATTTACCTCCCCTGCTCAACCTCTGACAGGTGAGGAACATAAACACACACACATATGCACACACACAGCCCAAGGACTACTTTGGACCCACAAGTTGAAGTCAAGCAGTCCCGAAGTCAGGGGCGTTGCTAGCTGTAAGAACAAGGGAATTGGGGATATAGGAAGAGATGATTAGTTCTTGAAAAGGGGTAATATTCATCCCAGGTAGAGTGAGGTGGCAAGTCCTAGCTGGTTCGGTTCAGTGCAAATTTGGAGGAATTAGAGAATGGGAGAGGTTGGAAAATATCTCCTTTTAGGGAGAAGCAAACCAGACATCAGTTACAAATTTTCATCTTATGATGGTTAATAGAAACATGGTAACCATTAAAAAATGTTAAAGACTTTTTTGGAGCAGTGTTAGGGTCACAGCAAAGTTGAGAGGAAGGTACAGAGATTTCTCATACACTTCCAACCCCCCACATTCATAGCCATCCCAGTTATCAACATAACCATTAGAATTTTGGAAAAAAGCCCTCGAAGTGTAACTACTTCTACAAATGCAAAGCTGTGAAATGCCTTTAAGAAACAATGGATTACTTAATCTTTGCATAAGAATCTTACCGTAATATTTTGGGAAAGGGGAGCTGTTCTCTTCCTCTCATTGTGTTAGGTACAATGTTATGGCACTAATACTTAGTCAGAAAAGGGTGTGACCACAAGAGTACCTGTCCTGCAACACATAATCTTGAAGGATTTCAATTCTAGTGCTTTAATGATGCAGTGTGTGTGTGTGTGTTATTATATTTTTAATAGCTTAGGTGCTTTTTCTGATTATATAATGCAACTCATTGGTATCTGTAGAACCATCATCTTCTTTTGATCACCGGTAATCACTGACAGAAGCATGGCATCATCGCTGGAATACTTATTAGCTGATGCCAAAATGAGGTTAGTTCAGGGTGGGCAGGAAGCCTGCCTATGTTATTCACCCTCGTCACCTGAGTGCCCAGCAATAGTAGACCCTCAACAAAATTGTGGGTGAGTAACGCATCTTCCTCCTAAGACTATAATAACCATGATTGTAATCATCAACGGTGGAAACGGCTGCCCGATGCTACAAGGTGAGCAAAATAGGAAACAGCCTCCTGTGTGAGGTTAAGCTTCCAGGGCTTCATGTAGTACCTTCCATGACGATATTTAGTCAATACCACTTCTTTAGGTCTGAGATCACAAGGCAGTGGAGTGTCCCTGTTTTTTGTTTTTTGTTTTTTTTGCGGTACGCGGGCCTCTCACTGTCGTGGCCTCTCCCGTTGCGGAGCACAGGCTCCGGACGCGCAGGCTCAGCGGCCATGGCTCACGGGCCCAGCCGCTCCGCGGCATGTCCCTGGTTTTTGAAGAGTGGCTTTTTTCTGCAGCTGCGTGGGTAAGAATTTCTACTTCTGCTGAAAAATCTGAAAAGCGAATAGCTCATGTGGAAGTTGTCAAGGACACCGTGTGCATCCTGATCACTCTTAGAGCCTGGAAATAGAAACTTGTGTAAAATTACTAAATGGGACGTTCCTGTGGGCTCATGTTGAGACACCAAAGCAGAGCACAGTTGGAGACAAGTACCTCCACATTCCATGAAGGGGCGCTAGATCAACACCAGGGCTTGCTAAGAGGGGCCCCAAACTGCTTCTATGACCTGTGGCCCCTCACCCAATTCCAACAAGAGAGTTCTTGGGAGAATTGTTTTTAATAAAAATTTTATTGAGATATAATTCATATATCATCAAATTCACCCTTTCAAAGTGTACAATTCAATGGTTTTTGGTATATTCACGGAGTTGTGTAACAATCACAGCTATCTAACTTTCGAACATTTTTTATCACCCGCCCCAAAGAAACCCGCACTCATTAGCAGTCACATCCAGTCTGTTCTTCTCCTGGCCCCTGGCAATCACTCAGCTGCTTTCTGTTGCTATGAATTTGCCAATTCTGGACCTTTCATTTGCATTTTGTGTCTGGCTTCTTTTACTCAGCGTAACATTTACAAGGTTCATCCCTGTTGTAGTATGAATCAGAACTTCACTCCTTTTACGGCTGAATAACATTCCATTGTATGTCTATACCACATTTTGTTAATCCATTCACCTGCTGATGGACATATGGGTTATTTCCACTTTGGGGCTATTGTGCGTAATGCTGCTATGAACATCAACATACATGTTTTTATGTGGTCTTGGGAGAATTTGACCTTTGTTTCTCTGAGCTTGTGAGCAGAGAGTATGGCATGTGCTCCTTGCCTGGTCATGAGGCTTGGCTGGAGCTGCCCCCCTAACAAAGAGGAGAGCGGAGGTTGTAGTGGGAGTGAGCTAGAATTCCATAATAAGCAGGGTAATGATTGGTTCTTACAAGGACTTGTGCGGACACTACAGGAGGTGTAACCATCTTAAAAAGACCCTGCCCAAGAACACAGGCTTTGTAGGATTACTGTCTGAGCAAGAGCTAAGGGAGACTTGTGAATGGTCAGCAGGAGACTATAGTGTCCATTGAGGGAACAGGGAAGTGTGGGAGATCCCCAGTGGGGATTGAGGGGGTTTCTGAAGAACACAGGAAAGTTCCGCATTTATGTGAGGGAGAGAGCTGGCTGGCTTTTCAGCATCTGTCTCACAGAGGACATCAGTGGCCAGATAAAATGGCATCAGCCAAATAACGAAAACCTTTTTGCTTCTTCTCCTTTCTCCTCCACACCTCAAATGGGAAGGAACGTCAAACAAGACTGGGGTGTGGCTGGAAGAAGGGCTGTCCCCCCCGCCCCTTCCCTATTGCAGGTTACTGAGACCTATGGAGACCTGAACTAGACTATAGGGGAGGAAGATTTGAAGAAGAGAAAAGAGTGAAGTTTGGATATTAGAGAAAATTGAACATGTATAATGTCTTGAAACAAGACTGCTACAAAAGTAAAAAGCCACTGGAGAAGTTATATAGGTTTGCTCAAGTTATTGTCTGGGGTCAGGAAAAGATCTGCCAGAGCAGGTTCGAAGCAAAGAATGGGAGAAAAATTAAATAATTTCCTGATTGCACTCTACAGAGTCCAGCCTGATTAATAAACATGTTTTTGTCAGAGTTCAGTTCTCTCTGAGTTTGGTCTGCTTAGGACTTCTTTGAACTCCAGGACTGTGCTGGAGGTGCTTTGCTGTCATGGGTAGTGGTCACCACTAGTGGGGCTGTTAATCAAAGGGCCTTGCCTTCCCTATCACAAAGGTAGGTGCATGAACAGGCTGACAATTAGAACTGTCAATTGACAATAATCATACCCCACGGTTCTTGGCATACATCACTATTGGTCTGTAAAAGATGCCTCTCATTTAAAAAATTATTGTTCTCCTTCATCCCCTATCCCTTCTGTCATTCTCCTTCCATTACAGGCACCTACTTAGATGTGTTTCTATATTTTTCAAACGTACACACGTAGCAAAGAACATATATTGGCATGGTTTTGTGTATTTGTGTTTTTAACATAAATAAACGGCATTGTATTATAGACTTCACTAAGTTTCTTCCTTTTTTGTTATTTTCAACTCAATACTGTGTTTTTAAGCTCTAATTGCCTTCCTGTCTGAAACTCACTGACGTGACTTACTTAGGGCTCCCAGGTTGACTCAGTCTCCCTATTTCCATGAACAGTGTTGTCGTTGACATCTTCACACATGTCTGGGGATATACCCAGGAGTGGAATTGCTGAAATTAACTACTGGATGTTTCAGTTACTACATAAACCACATAAATTATCTTTTTTGCTTCAGCCATTTGACAAAGGGTTGTGTCACTTGCAACTGAAGAACTCCTACTTAATCCTTGCCTGTTGGAGGTAAGGGACACCTTGTCTCATCTGCCTGGGCTCCTCTAATTCCCTTCAAAGAGGCCAAGGATAAAGTAGCATTTTTGATGTCTCTTCAAGACTGTCCTGCTTTCAGACTCAGTAACTGGCTTCTCCTTTGGAAAAAGTCTCATCACTTCTGTTTCACATGATGGATAATGTGAATCTGTAGGTGTTGTTTATTGGAAAAGTATTTTAATTAAAAAAATTCATGTTAAATGCTCAGAACATAGAAAAATGTTTTCAAACTTTGGAACTGTAATTATGTTTGCAGCTCTCTAGAAAAGGAAATGTCTCTTAATGCTAAAAATACTTTACTAGATCAATCATCTTAATAATAAAATCTTGTTAAAATAATCTTTCCTCACCACAGGAATGCCAGTTATGAGACCTTGATTAGGGAGATTTCCTTCTGTGGCACATAGATCTTTCTCCAAGTGTTTTTGTTTACTGAACATTTTGGGACTTCTCAGAAGTCTTTTGGTTATACACTGCTGCAGAAACCCCCATTCAAGACACCAAGGTCAGTTGAAGTAGCTGGAGAATAATGGAACGGCATTCTGTTCCTTGACCGTGAGCTGATACCAATGAGATGAAAATCAACAGAAATAAATTCTATGGGCATAAATATAAAGCTATTCATTGATGTTAACCCTAACATTAAATGAATTCGGGAAAGGGTAGACCTGATTTGACAGCAGTTCGTGTGAAAAAGACATAGAGGTGTTAGGTATCCTTAACTTAATGTTTAGCAACAGTCCAAAGAGGCTGTTAGAAGCACTGATACAATCTAGGCAGCAGTCACTGAAGTGTGGTACTGTGCTCAACTCGGGAGGAATGGGGAAGCACTCCCTTCTTCTTTGCTGGTTTTATGACCTTTGGGGTATTATTCTGAGCACCAAGCTTAAAGGACACAGTGACAAATGGGAAGCTCCTAGATGAGGACAGTGGGCAAGGAAAGAAATCTAGAAACTATTACAGCAGCAAAGACTAAGGAAATAATACCAGCTGTCTTCAAATATTTGGAGGGCTTGCATGTGAATAACAGTAACCCCTTACATTATATATGGCACCTCACAATCTTCATAGCTCTTTCATTTTTATTATTTAACATGATTCTTACATTGGCCTGTGAAGTAGACGAGGCTGATATTGCTGTCATTTTGTAAATGAGGAAAACGAGGGTCAAAGAGGTAAACTTCACTTGCTCAAAACAGAATAGCCGTTGAATGGAGATTCTGGGACTAGAAGGCAGGTTTCTTGACTTGTGTTTAGTGCTCTTTCAATTACCTTAAGCAATAGAAAACTTAAGACTTCCACATTCTGTGCTCTTGTGGAAGGCAAACCTAGGACCAATGGGTCAGCTGAAACAGAAGGCAGTACATGCAACATAAAGAAGTTTTTAAGAAAAAACCAGGAAGTTCTTTCCAACAGTGGAAGATGTGGCCCCTCAAAGTCGTGGTGAACTCTGTCATGGATATTCTTCCAGTGGAGATTTGATAAAAGTCCTTCAGGGATATTGTAGAAAGAATTCCTGAATGGACAAAGACATTGGACAGTCGTCTTCATTTCCATAACTGTTATTTTATTTGTATTGGACTGAGAAGGAAATAAACAAAGAAATGTTCTGGCAACCTGCTATGTTTTCATCTGTCAGTTTGCTAACTAGAGCTGAGAGAGGTCTGAAAAGAAAATTCCATTTGAAAAAATATGATTCAGGCTGGTCCAGATAAATGACTCACTGATATGTTTATGTCAATCTTATTTCTGTTTATCCACCGACCATGGGCACATCGGTGCTGATGTCTCTTACTCCTCAGCCATTTCCCTTAAAACCAGTTACACCCGGAGACGAAAGAATAAGAGAATAATCATGAAAAATCAGGCTCTGGGAACCGAGTTGCTGGGCTGAGGGCCAACGCCACGTCACCTCAGAGGCTCACGAAATCTGATGTTTATGCAGCCTAAAGTATCTTTATTTTTACTGTGCGTCTGAAGATTATGACATGATGGAGGTTAGTAACTATGGAGACTGGTGGTTTATTTACCACTGAGGTGGGTCAGCTCTGACAGAACCAGAACATGCTTCCTCATGTAAGCAGAGTGTCTGCTCATCCTTTCCTAAGGGGATCTGCCGAAAAAAGATGGATTAACGTAACTGAGGAATCTGAGGAAATCTTTTAAATGAAGGCACTTAAGAGCAAAAGGGAAAAAGAAAGGACTTGAAGTACAGGACTGATGTTCTTTCTCAACTCTGTGTCTCTGCGTGTCCACTTTTCTCCTTCTGGAATACCCTGCCCCGTCGGGAATAGTGATCTTCTCCCAGCTTACCCTACCAGCCCGAAGCCCACCTTCTACACAAAGGCTTCCAAATAAAACTAACCAATATTCACTACTCCCTTTTCTGGCTATTTCAGGTGGTTTCTGTGCTATGCCTATTTGCCATGGGTTACATTGGACTGAACATTTTTATTATTGTTCCCAGGGTTGTCCCTCATGTTTCACATGTATTTTGTGTTCTTCTCAAGGAGTTGTGTGTGGGAGACATCCAGCCCATGCTCTTTTTTCTCCATGCCAAAGGGGTGCCTTTTCAGATTCTCACATCAAATGTACCCATGGTGGTCCTGATTGGCCCCTAAGTACCACCCTGGGGTTCTCCATATCTCTCCAATGAGTCGTATACCCCTTGAGGGCAGGGGTCTGTCTGTCAGATCTACTTCTGCACTCCCCGTAGGGCCTGGCCTTAGATACGTGCTCTTTCACTTGATTTAAACAGAGAAACAGAAGGAGGCCTTAACTCAGGAAGTGAAGTACAGGAAAGATGGTCTGCAAAACAGAGAGAAGGAAAGAAAGCGGAAGCAAGAGTTTGCAAATGTGGAGACCATTTCTTGATACTGCTGTTCTCCTTGTGCTTCGAGGGCAGAGAGATTTTCCAGGCATTTCTGGCTCCCGATCTCTGGTTCTGTCCAAGGGCTAACGAATGCACAAATGAGGGCTCCTGCAGGCTGAGGTGCTAGGCTTGCCCGGGTTCTGTTAGCCGAGTCTAGGTCCTGCCGGTTGTCAGGGCGGGGCTGGGGTCTGAGTATCGAGGCCAGGGTGCAGCCCTGATTTGGAGCTCAAAAGGGAAGCAACCTCTGTTGCTGCAGAGAGATGACCTGACATATTTCACTGGCTCCTGTGGGACAACCCCAGGAAAATCCTTCCCACGCCCAACAACATCACTCTTAACTTTCAGGATGCAGTAGCCCTTTGCCATCACTCAGGCAGCTCTGTCTTCCGCCAGCCAGGTTTTCCGGTGGGGCCTACCTCAGAGTCAGGCCTGGTGGATCCCTTCACATTTAATTTCGCTCTTTTCAGAGTCAATGTCAATTGTGCGTATGACTTAAGAAGAAATCACAGACTGCTCCATTGCTTCCTCCCCAAACTTCCCCTGCCTCAAACCCCAAACCAAAAAGACCATCAACTCACCATGCTTGAGGAAGTGAGAGGACACCTAGTGACTGCAGTCAAATACCAGTTGCCAAAAGAAAAAAGGGGAAAAAAATCATCAAAAATATGGAAATTTAGGAGTTGCTTTATTATTTTTAGGCAGTAAGAAAACTAGAATCATTTACTATATGCAAAATTCATTAGCTGGGATGGGTTTCAGATGATCAGAGGACATAGAAAGGACTGTCGTTGTTCTGAGGAATAACAGAGTCCCTTCCTTCCCCGACATAAGCACAGAACTCATTAGCTGATGTCTTTTACAACTGGGTAGAAGAAACACAAATAAAAACCATGGTTGATGCAGCATGAACAGCCTAGGTTTTTACTGACCAGTAAAACAAAGCACACGTGAAACCTCTAGACTCATATAGACCCTTTTAAAAAAAAATGCCCTAATATCTATACACGATAAAAATGAAGAGTCTTGAAGTAGACGTGGCAAAAACTGTCTAATGTCTACTTATTAGCAACAACTCAAGACTTTGGCTTTGTGGTATGGGATGGCAAAGGGGTTCTTTCGGTTTCATAGCTTTCCTCTTTGTAGATCTGGACAAACTAGACCTCTGAGACCTTGCACAAATCATCAGTGTCTCTAAACTTCAGTTACACATCTGTGAAATGGGAATTAAAGTGATATCATATGGGGTTACTGTGAAGATTAAATGAAGATGGTCCATGTAAAACAGGAGTTTAGTGCAGTGCCTGGAATATAGAGCTTAATAAACATTTGCTGTCACTATGGTTTAGGCACAATGGTTAAGCACATAGACTCCAGTGCCGGCATGTCTGGCTTTGGATCCTGCCTTTACTACTTAATGGCTGTGCAATCTTGGGCAAGTTACTCAGCCTCTCTGCTCCTGTTTTCTCAACTGTAAATGGGGAAAAGATTACCAACTTGTTGGATGATGTGTCGGTTAAATGAAGTAAGCCCTTGGAACACTGCCAGGCACACAGTGAGCACCATATAAACGGTTAATAATTTTCATTATTTTGTAAAGAGAACTTTGTTGACTAGATGCCTCTCCTACCTATTCCTCACTCCTTACCTCCAATCTTGGAATTCTCAGACTGTAGAGCTCATCCTCTCTTTTTAAATTTGAGCTACTAGGAAAGCCTCAATTCCCCAGATCTGTGGGGCACCATCTCCTGTCTCCCTGGGACCTGAGCAGGAACACATCAGTGGCGAGAAAGTGGTAGACCCAGAAAACTTAGCTGTGCAAGAGCGCTGAGAGCTCTTGCCTGCCCTCCCTCTCCCGGGCTCAGCCCTGGGGGCTCAGGGATGGCCCCAAGGATCTGGGGGACCAGTTGAAATTGTAGTGCTTCAGCAGAGCCCAGGTTCTTGAGAAAGACCCAGAGGCTCAGAGAAGACTCCAGACTCCAGAGCAGAGCAGAACTCTCAGCTCTATCTGCTAACCAGCCTGACCTCAGGTGAATTTTGCAGTCCCGGGAAATCCAAGGCTTAGGAAGGTCACCCAGGTCTGGTTGAACTGAAGACTTCCAGTCTGGAATTTCATCCAGGGCTAGAGAGGCTTTAGCTATCTCCTGGCAGTGGTAGCAGGGTGATAGTGTCTAGATTTCTTAGCTAAATTGCATCATCAACATACAGCTTCTCTTTGCTGTTTCTTTCACACAGAAATCTAATCTTAAGAATCTCTGATCATTCTGTTCATGGAATGCCAGCACTAGCCAGGAGGGAGAACCCAGTGCGAGAAAACAAGTCAGTTCCAGGCAGCATTGTAAATGTGCAGGATTATGGTCCTTAATGAGAATGTAAGTGTCAGCCAATGTGCTTTATATGCTGTATCTCTTTGAACACTTAAAGAGCTCCAGGAGGTCGGTACCATAATTATCCCCATTTTATAAATGAGGACTTAGGGGTTCAGAGGGGTTACAAAGGGTCACATCGGCGCTGGTGTGATTGAGTCTGGAATCAAACCCCATTTTGTTTGATTTCAAAGCCTGTGCAACTTGGTGAGTTTCTAGTCTTCCCACTCTGACTGTCTTCTTCTTCAGGTATCTTCTATTTCTTATCCTATCCTTTTCAAAACCTCCAACAGAAAAGGAATTTGCCATAGACATCTAAGCCTTTGTGTGAATTTAAATCAACATGTCACAATTCCACGGAGCAAGTCTCATTTTAAGATCCTACACCAATTCTAAAATAGAAGACTTTATTCCATTGAAGACATTAGGGCATTATCCAGTATTTTGGGAGCACTGCTCCTAAAATAATATAATTCTCACTCTAAGGCTGGCCTGGCTAATAATAATAGCAACAACAATTATAATAATGATGACTACAGCAACCATCTGAATGGCATGTGCTGGGCTCTAGTGTGCCACGCCCTTTAGGTAAATCATTTCATTTAATCCTCACCATAAGCCTTACAGTGGGTGTAATTATAATGATCAATTTATAAATGGAGAAACTGAGGCTCAGAGAGGTTAAGTAATTTGCTTAGCTCATGCAGCTAGTAAGGTTAAAGAGTTGGGATTTGACCCTCTGTGCATGTGTCTTCAGAGACTGGGGGTGGACTCGCTCTCTGTGCCATACTGGAGGAAGCTAAGCTTTGAGGGGACCCCTTTGAAACAGGTCAGAGGTCTTCCTTACCTTTCTTTCTTTCTGTATCTTATCCTGCCCTTCTTGCGCAAATGGCCATATACAGGAGATTAGGGGTCAGCAGAAGCTTTGACTGAGTTTCCATCTCATGGATTCTGTTTCTGGCATCCCAGTGCAAGGACTGCCGAGTCCTTTGATCACTTGAGCATTCGCTTTGCCAGCTTCTACACTGGTAATTCTATACCTTGTCTCAGTGGGGTGATGTTCCCAGGCTTCTTTTCTAGCTACATGGCTGATTCATTCTAAGTGACTTTTCTGAGAAGAAATTAGCTTAAGGGTTGTCTTTTGCATATGCTCAACTAAATGACCCCAAAATGGAGTTGAAACAGTTCATGGTTCTGGGAATTTTATAGGGATTTTATAGGGTAATCAGTCTTCCCTGACCTAAGGGGCTTCCCTTAGGTCAAGCCCCCAAGACCAATACTCAAAATACACTTAAAATAATTATTCATGCACTCCTGGAAGGAATCGAAGTTTGTAAAATATAAGAGAAAGCTGAAGACAATGCTTAGTATTTCACTGCCTCTTGTGATGTTCCCTGTGTGTTCTGTTGAAAGGCACAAGAGAAAGTCCATTTGCCGTACTTCTCATAGCCTCTACATTTGATTCTATATGTTCATTTCTGCTGTAGAAGACAAGAAAGCAAATGGGAAGCATAAAGCTCACAAGAAATACTGAATATGCATAGAAAGTAAGCTAGCAACTTACGAGATGTTGGTGGAACTCCTAGGATGTTATATACGCATGATGAGTAAGGAAACAGTTTGTGAGACAAGCAGAATTCACAAGATGTGTCACATACAGATAGTAAGCTAGCAGTCTTTAAAACATGTTAAAGAAAGATAGAATAAATAAAATATCTATGGGAAAAGGCAAGCTTGTTGCTTATAGATAGAAGGGGATGAAGAGGTCGGGTCATGATCATGCCACCTCTGGGCAGACAGCTATGTCATCCCCAAGTTGGCCACCCATTGGTGATACCCATCCTGGTCCCACATGTCCTCTGCCCAAGAAATGAACATAAACCCCAGAGCTTCTCAGCAGTTATTGGGAAGCTATAGCTGTAGCCAGGTGAACTTGCCCCTGTGTTTCTCTGAGATAGTAAGTGTGTGTCACCAGCTCAGGGCACCTTCTGTGTACGGTTCCCCTTGCTGCGTCCGAATCTCTGGTCCTCATAATCACACCATCCATGGGGAAGTCTGGAAAGAGAGAGAGAGAGAGGAGATATGAGTGTGGTCCTTCCATTAACTTGCACCTTTCTCTAAGTGTATTCACTTACCCCGTCTCTTTCCCTTTGCTTCTAATGGTGTATTTTAATTGGTTTACTAAAACACACAATATGAGCGTATTCTGTTTTGAGTCTTTGTGCCTTTCTGTTCTGTGGCTTCAGGCATGATTTACTTGGGACTGTTCTCAGAGACTCCCTTTGCATCAAGGTGAATTCTCACATGACATTCATGTTAGACTGTTTCCATTTGGATCTATTCACTTGTATTGTCTGTTTCCTTGGGTAAGACTCCGACAGTGGATGCTTTAACTCCCTCAGAGGACCTAGGAAAGAGCTGTGCCAACAGGGTTTGGAATGGAGGCAAAACCAATTCTGGAGAGTTCCAATGTGTGCTGAAAAAGATAGCAATCAAATAAATGTGTTATATCACATGCTGAATATGGTCTCAGGCCCTCTGCCAGGTAGTCAGCGAACATTTTTTATGAGTTTGATTTTTTTCCTTTAGGAAAATTACTGAAGTTCTGAATCAACCAAAGCAGCACAAGAAGGACAGCATCATTCATTCAGAACACAGGTGGGAGAACAATGGTTTGTAAAAATGGGTCCATAAATAATGAATGATTTTAGTAACTGAGTGACTTGGATGCTCACATTGAGTGACCGTCTCAATACATTATTTATGCCTTTGGTGTTTTTTTCTAATGTAACATATTTTTTTCCTCTGGTCACAGTATTTTCTTCTCCACTTACTGTGTTTTAAACCACGCACTTCTTGCCACTATCAGTCACATAGCTCTAAAGTGAAGTATAGATTATAAAAGGAAACACTTCCCACACATTTATGAAATGGTTTCCAGCTGGTCTTAAAAATGTCTTCGATTCCCTCTGGATGTAAGAGTTTATCTGCTAATGCTTAGCATTCAGGAGTTTCCCTGCTCAGTTTCAAAAGCGGGAACATGGAGATAAAGTCAGTGTTTTAAAATATTAGTATTTGAGAAACATAAAATTGGGTGAAATAAATATTGCACATGTATAAGAAGAAAGTTTCAATCATTATGTAGTGAAATTATGCCTACCCCCAAAAAAAACAAACATAAAATAACAACAACAAAATTCTCACTATGTCAGAGGATACAAGGCTTGGCCACTTTTGATCAGGAGGAATGAAGTTGTGTCCCAGGAGGGTTAAGGTTTAGGTGTGTGTGATGAAATCCCAAGTGGTATGTCAATTCCTGCAGAGGACCTCAGGTCACTTGGTGGCATCCCTGTGGGAGATTATTTGGCAAAGAGAAAAGGACCTAGGCCCACACCAGATGCACCACTGTGTTAGTGGCTCTGAAGGCTTTCTGTGTAGCTAACTGGCCTTGGAGATGACTCCTTGCAGCTTTGCTAATAGGAAGGGAGCTAGGGAGTCCCTACTTCCAGGCAACTTTAAGGAACAGGAACAGGGAGATCTCTGTGCCTGAATATATAGGGTTAGATAGATATTCCTTTTCCTTCTTCTTACACATCTGGCTCTTGCTGCCTAGGTTTGTATAGTCACAGCATTCATTTAAGTCCAACTTTGGACTTCAACGAGACAAAGAGTGGCATCTACCCAAGACATAGTGGAGAAATCGCCCTCAAAATGATAAAGCATTGAGGTGTAAAGTAACAAAGTCCAGAGAAACTCTCCAAGCTATAACTTTGCTTCTAAAAGTCCTCTGACTTGGATGCATCCTTCAATCAAAGTTCTATTTTTCCTTCATTTTAGCTATCTCTGGCTAAAATGCGTGGGGTGAGCCTCCTCTGTTTTCTATTAAGGGGCAAAGCAGCAAGATTTATGTCAGGGAGTCTTGCTGGAAAGAACGGAGTGGGCTCCCAGAGCCACCCAGTTCCATAGTAATAATATTTGAATTGAAAATCAGGGTAGCACTTCCCAAACAGGATTCCCCAGAACACTACTTTCTTGAAATGATGATTTTTTAATTTATTTTTTTAATTTTTAAAATGTTAATACAGTTCAAATCAGCGTGCCTGGTTCATTTCAGCTCCTTCACTGGCAAACCTGGGGGCAGGGGCTGCTTCAGCTTCTCTGCCTTCTTTTTGTCTGTGATGACCAAGGTGTAAAGTTATCTGCTGCATCGAAGTTTAAACCTCACATTATCCTTATTTTTCTTGGCGTCACTTGGTGTCCTTTCGCCTGGCTGTAAGCAGAAAGTCCTGATTTCTACAGTTCTGCGAGGCATGATGACGTGGATCGGAGAGCACGGCCGGAACAGCGAGCGGCAAGAAGCTGAACTGCTGAATTTTGTTTTGTTTTGTATTTTTAACCACTGTTTACGGTAAAAAAAAAAAAAAAAAAAAAGTGTGGAAATCCTAGGTTGAATACATTTCAAGGAATTATTTTTTCTGCAAGGCATTAAACATATTTAATGTGTTAATAGGAATTGCATGTCTTGGAATTAATGGTTCACAGAACACAGTTTGCAAACACTGAACAAGGGAGAAGACCGGGGGAGAAGTGGCCCAGGCTAGGCTGCATGACTGTGGGGGGCAGGGGCTTCTTGATTGCTAGTGGTTGAGCAGTGCCCTTGGGTACCCCCAGTTGTGCCTGGGGTATAGATGAAGAAGGCAGGAAAGGAAGCAGGATAAAACAGAGACAGCGAGGTGGTAGGGTGATGCTGGTTGACCTAGATTTCCAAACTCTGTGGGTGGATCGGGGGACCTTTTGGGTAAGAAACATTCTCACTACTCTTGCTAGGGAGCAAAACCGACATGCTCTCTCCCAGGGAGAGTGGTATGGAATGGTACAGCTCTCTGTGTTTTCATCAGATTCAGGTTCCTTCTCCAAGTCAGTCGTTCTTTCTCCAGTTATAGTATTATAAAAATGTATATATTATAGAATTGCCATATTTTATTTTGGCTCCTAATTTAAGTTATTTCAAGAATAGTACATACAGTCCTGGGTACTTGGATGTAAAATCTATGGCCTAAGTCCACTGAGAATCTCTCTGTTGGGGTTCTAACATTGCCACCCATGCGGCATCCCTTTCAACATGACCTCAGGGAGACAGTTCTGCATTGGGTTTCTGAGATGAATGCACATGCACATTTGATCTATTGCATTACCTCCCAGACTAAACTCGCTATCCTGCTGCCAGTCACTACAACGTTCTCAAATATGAGTCAAGTGTGCGTTAGGAGCCGGTGCCTTGTACTCTGAACTTCAGGGAGCACAAACCAACCTTTTAATTTTTATTATTTTTTTCAATTTTATTACCTCTTATTTTCTTCCAGTTTCTTTGAGATATAATTGACATACAGTTCTGTATAAGTTTAAGGTGTACAGCATAATAATTTGAATTATATACATCATGGTATGATTACAATAAGTTTAGTGAACACAATCATCTCATAGAGAAACAAAATTAAAGAAATAGAAAAAAATTTTTCCTGGTGATGAGAAATCTTAGGATTTATTCTCTTAACAAATTTCATAACTGTGTATATCATGTTGTACATTACATCCCTAGTGCTTATTTATCTTATAACTGGAAGTTTATACTTTTTGACTGCCTTCATGCAGTTCCCTCTCCCCCAACTCCCACCTCTGGTAACCACAAATCTGTTCTTTTTCTATGAGTTTGTTTGTTTGTTTTTGAAGTATAATTGACCTACAACACTATGCTAGTTCCTCTTATATGACATAATGATTTGATGTCTCTGTACATTTCAAAATGATCAATCATGATAAGTCTAGTTACAATCTGTCATCATACAAATATGTTACATAATTATTGACTATATTCCCCACACTGTACTTTTCATACCTGTGACTCATTTATATTGAACTGGAAGTTTGTACCTCTTATCTCCCTCATTTATTTCTCTCCTTTCTCCATTCCCCTCCCCTCTGGCAACCATCTGTTTGACTCTATCTGTTTTGTTATGTTTCATGAAAAGCTAAAAGCATTTCCCCTAAGATCAGCAACAAGACAAGGATGCCCATTCTCATCACTTTTATTCAACACAGTATCAGAGTCCTTCCTAGCCACAGTAATTAGACAAGAAAAACAAATAAAAGGAATCCAAATTGCAAAGGAAGAAGTAAAACTGTTACTGTTTGCAGATGACATGATATTACACATAGGAAATCCTAAAGATGCCACCAAAAACTACTAGAACTCATCAAAGAATTTGGTAAAGTTGTAGGATACAAAATTAATATACAGAAACCTAACAATGCTAACAATGAACTATCAGAAAGAGGAATGAACAAAACAATCACATTGACAATTGCATCACAAATAACAAAATACCTAGGAATAAATCTAACTGAGGGGGTAAAAGACCTGTACTTGGAAAACTATAAGACACTGATGAAAGAAATTGAAGACAACACAAACAGATGGAGAGATATGCTGTGCTTATGGACTGGAAGAATTAATATTAACTGATGTTGTTAAAATGACCATGCTACCCAAGGCAATCTACAGATTCAATGCAATCCTTATAAAATACCAAGGGCTTTTTTCATAGAAGTAGAATAATTTAAAAAATTTGTATGGAAATGTAAAAGACACTGAATAGCCAAAACAATCTTGAGAAAGAAGAACAAAGCTGAAGGAATCATATTCCCTGACTTCAGACTATACTACAAAGCTATAGTAATCAAAACAGTATGGTACCAGCACAGAAACAGACACATAGCTCAATGGAACAGAATAGAAAGCCCAGAGATGAACCTACAAATTGCCTATGGGCAATTATTCTATGACAAAGGCAGCAAGTATATAAAATGGGGAAAACACAGCCTTTTCAATAAATGGTATTTGGAAACTGGACAGCTACATGCAAAAGAATCAAACAGGACTAGTTTCTCACACCACATACAAAAATAAGCTCAAAATAGATTAAAGACCTAAGTGTAATACCTGAAACCATATAACTTCTAGAAGAAAACATAGGCAGTATGCTCTTTGACATGGGCCTTAGCAATATTTTTTTGGATATGTTTCCTCAGGCAAAGGAAACAAAAACAAAAATAAACAAACAGCACTACATCAAACTAAAAAGCTTTTGCACAGTGAAGGAAATTATCAACAAAATGAAGAGGCTGCCTACTGAATGGGGGAAGACATTTGCAAATGATGTATTTGATGAGGGGTTAATATCCAAAATATACTAAAAACTCATACAACTCAACATCAAAAAAACCCCAAACAACCCAGCTGAAAAAAGAGCAGAGGATCTGAATAGACATTTTTCCAAAGAAGACATACAGGTGGACAACAGGCACATGAAAAGATGTTCAACATCACTAATAATCAAGGAAATGCAAATCAAAACCACAATGAGCTATCACCTCACACCTCTCAGAATGGCTATGATCAAAAAGACAGCATATAACAAGTGTTGGTGAGAATGTGGAGAAAAGGAAACTCTTGTGCACTGCTTGTGGGAATGTAAATTGATGTAGTCACTATGGAAAACAGTATGGAGATTCCTCAAAAAATGAAAAATAGGACTACTATACAATCCAGCAACTCCACTCCTGGGTATTTATCTGAAGAAAATGAAAACATGAATTAGAAAAGATGTATGCACCCCTATGTTCATTGTAGCATTATTTACAATAGCTGATACATAGAAGCAACCTAAGTGCCCATCAATGGATGAATGAATGAAGAAGATGTAGTATATGTATGCAGTGGAATATTACTACCCATAAAAAAGAGTAAAATCTTGCCATTTGCAACAACATGGATGGACCTAGAGAGTATTATGCTAAGTGAAATAAGTCAGACAGAGTAAGACAAATAATGTATGGTTTTAATTATATGTGGAATATAAAAAATAAGACAAATGAACAAACATAGCTAAACATACCAAGCTTTTTATTTTATTTTATTTTATTTTTTTTGCGGTACTCAGGCCTCTCACTGTTGTGGCCTTTCCCGTTGCGGAGCACAGGCTCCGGACGCGCAGGCTCAGCGGCCATGGCTCACATGCCCAGCCGCTCCGCGGCATGTGGGATCCTCCCAGACCGGGGCACGAACCCGTGTGCCCTGCATCGGCAGGCAGACGCTCAACCACTGCGCCACCAGGGAAGCCCCAAGCTTTTTATTTTTATTTTTTAAAAAATAATGATTTAGAAAAGGAAGATGGGAGAATGGGGGTGCCACAACAATGTTCCAGAGAAGCAGGGGTACAGGTCAGTCCATTCCACTTTCTCTGTCTGAGGTAGGGTCTCTAAGACCCAGATGAAAGGGGAGAAGGTAGCTATATGGACTGAATTTGCTTCTGGACATTTTCTAGAACCTGTCTGGTAGTCCTTGGTTAATTCAGCTGAGTGCCACACTTCATCAGGGTTAGGGATCCAGACCCTTGTGTACTGAATAAGGGATGGCCTCTGAGAGCAGTTCTCAACCAGAGCATCCATCACTACAATTGTCCCGGAGCCCCACTCCTTCCATACCATGCTTTTAAAATGGTCCCTTTGAATACCCCTCTGGGGTTTGAGGTGAAGGGGAAGCACCACCTCCTCCTTTGGGGTGGAAGAGGGACCCACAGCACAATTTCCTCCCCAAGATGGTCTTTCCCCAAACCCTCCTTCTCCCCACTCTCTCTCAGCCCTTTAACATCTCCAATGTGAGTCAAGAATTTAAGAGTTATGTAACCAGTTTTTACTTAAATCCTTAAAAATAATTTGCATATGGACTCATACTTCCTTTGGAATGCAGCAACACTTGTATCTTTGTGCCTCAGTTGAAGCTTCAGTTTTAATTCCTGTTACAAAGATGCTTGTATGCATATCTTTCAATTTCTCTCTTTCTTTTTTTAAAAATATTTTGGGAGAGTTATTTTCTCTCTCTCTTTTTAAAATAAATTTACTTATTTATTTTGGGGCTTCATTGGGTCTTCGTTGCTGTGTGTGGGCTTTCTCTAGTTGTGGCGAGTGGGGGCTACTCTTTGTTGTGGTGCACAGGCTTCTCATTGAGGTGGCTTCTTTTGTTGTGGAGCATGGGCTCTAGGCCCACAGGCTTCAGTAGTTGTGGCACGCAGGCTCAGTAGTTGTGGTGCACAGGCTTTGTTACTCAGTGGCATGTGGGATCTTCCCAGACCAGGGCTCGAACCCGTGTCCCCTGCATTGGCAGGCAGGTTCTTTTTTTTTTTTTTTTTTTGCGGTCCGCGGGCCTCTCACTGCTGTGGCCTCTCCCGTTGCGGAGCACAGGCTCCAGACGCACAGGTTCAACGGCCATGGCTCATGGGCCCAGCCACTCCGCGGCATGTGGGATCTTCCCGGACCGGGGCACGAACCCCTGTCCCCTGCATCGGCAGGCGGACTCTCAACCACTGTGCCACCAGGGAAGCCCGATGCAGGCAGATTCTTAACCACTGCACCACGAGGGAAGTCCCTCAATTTCTCTTAAATGGTAATTTACCCTAGGATGGTTCTCCAGAAGGGAAATCATTGGTTCAAAGGATTTGGAAAGAGTATTTTCATTCTAAACATGTGGTTGTTTTTCTCAACCTTGAGACTGAAGGGGAATTACTAGGTTGACTCAGGGGGTGAAACAGGTTGTTATATGTAAGATAGACCCTGTGTTAAGTGGTGCCAGGGTGCGTACTGGAATTTTCCTAAGAACCTATAATTTACTTACCTGTGTAGTGCCAATAGTTTGAGGTTCTTCACACCACATTTCTTCTAAGCAACTCCCAGTGCAGGAACAGTTCCAAATGCACAGGCCCATGTTTGCAATGGAAATAGGAGAATCTTAGATGTCAATGATGAGTGGAGATTTAAATAATGATAATTATATTTATATAGCACTGAGCATTTGCCAGGTCCTGTCTTAGCTACATTAACATATATTAATTTCTTTAGACCTCACATCAACTCTATGAAGAGACACTATTATTATTCCCATTTCAAAGAAGAAGAGGCTGAGATAAAGAGGGGTTACGTAACTGACTCAGCTAGTAAGTGGCACAGCTGAAAGGTGTGCATGCCATCGGCTGCACAGTGTGTCTAACCATTGCACTGAACTGCCTCTTAAACTAAACAAAGCGCTATCTGTTGCAATGGTCCTCAGAGGTTTTATCACACTCCCATGAAGAAGATTGGAAACATTCTCAGAACTAACCTGGTTTCCAGGGGTGACAGGCCTGAATGTGCAAAAAGAGGATGGTAGTTGGGTTGGGTGGGTACTTGGTGGTATCTGGCTTTGTTTCTCTTCCCTTTGATGGTGAAGTAGGGCCCACAGCACAGTTGAGCTTGGTGCATAATAGATGCTCAGTCAAGGGTCATTGTATGACTGGATGAATGATACAGTCCACATAGACAATGACACAAATGCCTGCTCTCTGCATTTATGTCTTCTATCTCATTATTATCTCTGATTGTCATAGCAATATAAACTAGATATGATTGCCCCTGTATTATAAGTGATGAGAAAGCTCAAGTTTAGAGTAATTAAGGGAGTTATTTTGTCTAAGGCCATGCAGCTAGTCAACCACAGATGCAGGTTCCAGACCACATCAGTCACCTCTTTCATTCACTTAATGTTTGCCACTTATGTCCTATGACCTGTTACAAGAGTAATATTAAGTATTAGCTTACGTCTGTCCCCTTAAGATAGTCCATTGAGAAGACCCAACTAGTTTATCCCCATTTGGATTCCTCAAACTCAGTCTTGCTAGTAAAATATTTCCTTTTGTCTCCAAACTGATTGTTCATATCCTTTTCATTAAAATTAAACCAGAATAACTTCTCAGTAATTCAGAACACAATTGGCTTTGTTAGAAAATCCCTAATTGCATTTTTCTCAGATGACATATTTTTGAATTAATTATTCCATTCTCTTATATCCTTTTTCTGCACACAAGCCCAGGAGCTCTGTGGGCAACCTGGGAAGACCTTTCTTCATATGTCTTTTGAGGATGAGGATGTCCTACCTCCAGTATTACAAGAACAGATCTGGAGTCAGAGCACCTGAATCCAGGTGCTACCCTGCCCCTCACTAGAGTGGGAAAGCATTTTAACTGCTCTTGACTTCAATTTTCTCCTACATGAAATGAGGAGGTGTGACAGGTCGAGGAAGTGTTAGGTGTGCCCAGGGCAGGCATCACTAATCTCTCCAGGAATTCCTCCTTGCTGACTCTTAATGCAGTTCCCCAGTCAGGTGCTATGGATCCACTGGAGGTGGCACCTAAGTTCATGAAAGTTAGTTGCTGCCTTTGGTAAATATGAACACTCAGCTCCCACACAGGCCTACTCTTCACATTTGTGGTGTTGGAGAAGAGTACAAATGGAGGCCACATACTACATGTTTAAATATTTAAAAGTTATAAATTAAGCTAACAAACTGTTAAATAATGTATGTTTTATTTCTCTATCTTGAAAAATACAGCTTCACTATAACCTGGAATTCTCCTGCTCCTCGAGTTCCACGTTGGAATGTGGCAGCATGGAGAGAAACAGCCATGGCCTTGGCTTACCACTTTTCTTCTAATATCTGCAGTCATGTGATGAAGAACCTTATATGCAAACATGTGGCCACCCCAACCAGCATATCCAAGCTCTGCCCACACTGCTGTAAACAGTTGCCCCCGCCACCCCTCAGGCCTAGGTGTGAGCATCCTAATGGTGCAGTCAACCTTCAGGATTTGGGCAACAGGACTGTACAGCCTTGGAAGGCTATCTGGGGAGGGTGTGCCAGGATCCTGGTCTTGGGCAGGTTATGGATTTCAAGTTGATACACTCCACAGGCCTTGCAGACTCTTCAGCCTGTGAGAAGGGGATGACAGAGGGCTAGAGTGGGCTCTCTATTGTACAGGGTTCCTCTGGCCAGATCGTTTCTCTAGACACCATTGAGGATAAGGTCATCCTTTTCACCACTGGTCATTAATGACCATTTAAATGTTGATTACTCCCAAATTTATATTTCCACAGAAATCAAGGGAGTAGAGAGTTTCAGAAAGATGGATGGCCAATGGTTCCTAAAGGACATTTGATCTGATGTTAAATGTATCAGAGAAGTCCTGGGAGTTAAAGGCTGGAAAGTGTCTGTTGGGCCTGGAAATATGGAGGTCATTGGTGGCATCAGATAGAACAGATTCCTACTGAAGAAGGTTGAAAAGTGATGAGAGGTAGGAAGTGGAGGTAGAGTGAGGAGTGTAATGACTTTTTCAAGAAGCTTAGCTGAGAAGGGAAAGCAAGAGGAAGGACAGCAGTTAGAATGGGATTTAGGGTCAAATAAGGTCAAATTTAGAGTCAAATTTTTAAATGGAAGGCATTAGAGAATATTTAATGGCTGCAAAGAGCTACCAGAGAGGGAAAGTGAAAGGTACAAGAGAGAACGGTTAAATGGTGATGCAAGAAGAGGATTGGGGTCCAGAGCACAGGTGGAGGGATTGACCTTGAACCAGAGGTGAGGTGATTCATTTTCCAAAGCTGGAGATAGTGGCAAATTTGGACACATTTGTAATTGGGATGTTGAGGCAAATTGTGGTTGCTTAAAAATTGTTTTTCAATGAGGAGATAAAGCTATATGCCGAGAGTGAAGGGAGAAAAATGTGGCTTAGGGATTTAAGGAGAGTGTTGAAACTTTGGTGTAAGTGCTTAGTAGAGAATGCAAGGGTTGCTGATCGAGACCGTTGAAAGAATTGTCTAGTGGCACAAGGGCAAAGCTGAGTTTGTTCAACATGAATGCTGAATAGCAAAAATCTGTGCAGTTTTGTGATTTTTCTTTCTCCAGGAGAAGTTAGCAGCCCAGGTAGCGGGCAGAGGAGATAGTCTGTGTAAATTACCTGGGGTAGAACATGCAGTGCTGATGTGCAAAGTAGTTAGAAGAGACAGGTGTGTAAGGGAGAGCAGTGCAGGTAAGAGAGTAAAGTAGGTAATCCTCTGTGGACTGTAAGCCTGGAGATTGGATAGGGAGAGAAGTGATGCCCCCAAGGGGCTGACCCACTCTCAGTTGAACTCAAGGAAGAGCATATGGAACTGGAGTGCAGGTGTGAGAGAACGGGATGATAAGGAGAGCCCTGGAGATGAGTGCCCAAGATTTCAGAGGTGAAGCAGTTGCAGGTGGTGACAGGACCTTGGATGAGGCCATTGGAGTCAGTGATATTTGGCTGGAATGGATGTGCAGGTTAGAGTCAAGGAGATCATGGAAATTTGATGCTAAGGTTGATTAGAGTTTACACATTGTGAGAAATTGACGATAATACAATAATTGTAGGGGATTTTTTTTTTTTTTTTTGTGGTACGTGGGCCTCTCACTGTTGTGGCCTCTCCCATTGTGGAGCACAGGCTCCGGATGTGCAGGCTCAGCGGCCATGGCTCACGGGCCTAGCCTCTCCGCGGCATGTGGGATCTTCCCGGACCGGAGCCTGAACCCGTGTCCCCTGCATTGGCAGGCAGACTCTCAACCACTGCACCACCAGGGAAGCCCTGTAGGGGATTTTAACACCCCAGTTACATCAATGGCTAGGTCATCCAGACAGAAAATCAATAAGGCAACAGTGGTCTTAAGTGACACAATATTCCGGTTGGACTGAATAGATATCTACCGGACATTCCATCCAAAAACAGCAGAATTCACATTCTTTTCAAGTTCACATGGAATGCTCTCCAGGATAGATCACATGCTAGGCTGCAAAACAAGTCTTAACAAATTTAGGAGGATAGAAATTATATCAAGTCTCCCCCCACCCCTACCACAGTGGTTTGAAACTAAAAATCAATTGCAAGAAGAAAAATGGGAAAAGCACAAACATGTGGAGACTAAACAACATGCTACTAGATGTTATACATTGTAATTAAAGAATAATAAAGGGCTTGAAGAAAAGAAAAGAGCTGATAACACTGTATAAAATCCTCATCTTGTTTAAGACATAGACTTTCTTGGCATGCTATCCACTCTACCTTTTCATTTAGTTTCATGTACAAAAGACGTAGAATACCATGGGTGATGGGGATGTAAAGACGGGGAGGAGAGGGATGAAATGAGAGGATTACACTTTGGCTCCTGCCCGGGGCTGGCAGGGATGCATGTAGGTTCCAAATGGCATTGTGTGCAAAATGGTACTGGTCAGGACTTAGGCTGTGGAAGCTGGGCTGCCAGGTTACACACAGGTTCAGCCTCCTGGGAGGTAGGGATGTTGAAATGGACAGTCTCAGAAGACTCGGCTTTATGGGTTGATCCCTTGAACTGCAACTAGTGGGAGAGGAGGGGAAAGTGGCAGAGGGAGGAGGGAAGGGAATTCATGTTTATTAAGTCTCATCAGGCACTTCACATGCATTTAACTTTCATGATAATCCTGCAAAGGAAGCACCATTATCCTCATTTCATAAATGATGTGTCAACTTGCCTGTAACATGATGTGAATTTCCATAGGAATGCAGATTTTTCTTCCTGAATTGCAAAACTAGACAATGTGTACATAGAAAGTCAAATAATACAGAGAAATAAAAAGGCAAGTCAATAAGGAATGTAGCCTTCATAGTTGCCTTTGGCTCCTAGACAATATTTTCTCATACCTTTCCTGTCTCCTCTGTTTGATCTTGGCTCAGGGCCTATCTGAATCATCATTTGACAGGATTCAAAGTGCTATTTCTAACCTTCACCAGTAAAAATATTCAAATTGCATGCTTTCAAGAGTAATTCACTTCATGTTGTCTCTCTATGGGGAGGCAGTTCTGATGAACTGGAAACGCTGCATTGAAAATCGAAACCACGGATTCTGGCTCTAATCCTTGCTACTGACAAACTATGGGACCCTGGGCAAGATACTCAAGCCCTCGAGTGTCCTACCTCTAAACAGGGGTAATGATACCTGCACTGCTTGCCTTACAGGATTGATGCGCGGGGTAACTGAGATGGCGAATGTGAAAGGGCTACACGATGCTATGCTGATGGCAAGGACCTCTGTTCTTGAGACAGGGTAACTCAGAACTACCTACTTTATGTCATGCTTCAGACAGCGCGGACTTGAAACAGGTGCACAAACCTTTATCTGAAACTTTGTGGCCAAACATGTGTGTCAGAATGAAGCAGCATTTTTCTGATTTTAGAAAGGAAAAATAGTGCCCATCTGGCATATTACTTAACCCTACTGAGGTCTAAGGCAGCATCCTATAATGTCACACATGGACTTCTTTTTTTTTTTTTTTAGCAAGACATGACTATTCATATTAGAAGGGATAAATATAGATCATAAATAGCTTCATTTTCATTTACATCCATATAGTAGGCTGAATAATGGCCACCCAAAGATATCATGTCCTAATTCATGGAACCTGTAAATGTTACCCGGTAGTAAAAAGGATATTTGTAGACATGACTGAGTTAAGGATTTTGACATGTGAGATTAACCTGGATTATCTGGGTGGGCCCTAAATGTCATCAAATGTGTTCTTATAAGAGGAAGGCGCAGGGAGATCTGATACACATGGAAGAGAAGGTGATGTGACCGTGAAGGCAGAAGTTGGACTGATGCAGTCATAAGTCAAGGAATGCTGGCAGCCACCGGAAGCTGGAAGAGGCAAGGAACGAATTTTCCCCTCGAGCCTCAGGAGGGAGTGTGGCCTTGCCGACACCTTGATTTTGGCTCAGTGAAACTAATTTTGGACTCTAGCCTCTGGAACTGTGAGAGAATACATCTCTATTGTTTTAAGCCACCAAGTTTGTGGTAATTTGTTACAGCAGCCATAGGAAACTAATTCAGTCAGGTTTTGCTGCCAAATGAGTTATGAAAAGAATTCTGAGTTGTCAGTTTTTTGGCCTTTGGGAATTGTGAATAGGTGGTTGACCTGTATGTAGCACTGGTACCCAAGTATCTTTTCAAAGTGGTTGTTAGGCTGTCTTGTTCATTCACAGCTGGTCAGAATGGAATTGCTGTTAGCATTGCCCACTGTGCAGCAAGATGGACATTGAGGTATGTTGGGAGAGGGGGGAAGGGTGAGCCTATCCAATAGCAAAGTTTGAGCTGGGGGGGGCAAAGGTGTTTTACCTAAGGAGCACAGTAATTTCTAGCCAGGAATCAGGCAAATGGCTGGTCCCTTCAAGGGATTCAATTAGTAGCAGGGTATCCCACAAGTATGTGATTCTCAAAAGCCCAGGTACCAGGCACAGGTGAGGGAATCTGGGTATCAGGTAGCAGTTGAGGTTCAGGTCAAGGGCTAGGGAGGGCATCAGTGGACATAGGTTACTATAAGAGAAACTGAAGAAATAGGGACTGACGCAGAAGCTCAGTTGTATCAATGTGTGTGTGTGGGTGTGTGTGTGTGAGACACTGTCTAGGGTACTTGAATGAGAAAGGTTCTTTATTAGGGAACATCTTGAGGTGGGTGGGAACGATGACTTGGGAAGAATATGAGCTCTGCCAGTGTTCTGAGCCAGATTAGCATAAGGAAAACTCAAGTGAACCCCACAGGGTATGATTTGGGGTGCAAAGCAGGAAACTGAATGAACACTGATGCACTCATCACGGGCCAGAATGGCAGGGAGACTTGATCAGTACTCAGCCCAAGGAGAGGGGTGCTGCTCCAGAGTACTTATTTCTTCATGCCAAGCTGACTAGGAAACTGGGGTAAGTAGGACATGAAGGCACAAAAGAGTGGGCAATAGAGAGCCACTGAAGGGAGATCTGTGAGATGGGCACACACACACACACACACACACACACACACACGCACACACATACACACACGCACACACACACACACACACGTGCACACACCGTGGGGGGAAGTGGGGAGGCAGAGAGGACGGCTGTAGAGGCTGTCAACATCTTTGTCTTCTTTTGTTTGTTTTAAAATCAACTTCCTCATGATAAAATAGCCCTTGTATCATCACATGACTGTGTCTATGATGAAATTACTTAAAATCTCCATTTTAAAACTCATTAAGTTTATCTGAAGCCTATTTAAAAAGTTATGATCTAATCTAAACGGCCAACACAGAGCCCAGTTAAGTAAACTATGGGTATCTATGCAACCAAACTTTTTATAGTCATTAACATTACGTTTACAAAGAGTTTCTAAAGTCCTGGGAAAATATTTATGCTATAATGCTGTGTGAAAAAGGCAGGATAAAGATTGTTTACAGAGTACAAAGAAACAAACAAAATAAAAACTATGCATGAAAAACTAGTAGGAAATCCATTGAAATGTTAATGCAATCATAGCCTCTAGATAGTGGGGCTAAGAGTATTTTTTTAAAATCATCTTTCTAGTTTTCTATTTTCCTAATTATCTGTGCATCACATTTTCTTTTAGTTATTTTACTTTTTTATATATTATATTACTTTTGCAATGGGAAGGACCCAATAAACTCTCCTTTCTGAAAGAGCCTACACCTAACCTTCTTGAATTTAATCCAAAGGATTTTGTGTTTTAAAGGGCAACAATATCTACAAAGAAAAATGTTATTGCATTAATATTTCCAATTGTATGAACTCTAGATATAGAAGGTAAAAAATAAATAGCTCCTCCCCATGCCTACCCAATAAACCTAACAAGAAACAGACTTATTTTTTTCTTTTCTCATAAAACCAAGTGGCAAGAAACTTCAGGCTGTGGAAGAGCACCTGGAGAAGATGATATTATGGTACAACATGGCTTGAACTTGCCATTTACACACTTTTGCTGCAGGAAGAGCCTGCTTTCAGAGGTGGGTGTGGAACAGGAGAGGCTGCCTCCTGCAGATTTCTTCTAGGAAGCGAATCCTTCAAGGCTCTTCTCAGGTGTTATCTCTTTCAGATGTGCCCCTTAACCTTGAGCTGGAGTAAGTGTCCTCCCTGTGCACGCCTCTATCACTGTCTGTATCCCGTGACATCATTTCACCAATGAGGCTGCATAAGAGTCTCAGAGAGGCAGAAATTGTGTTTCACTTGTGCTGGTCTTCACAACACCTAGCAGAGCCCCTGGCAGACGGTAGGTGCTGAATAAATATTTGTTAAATGAGCTGAGCAATTCGCCTAAAGTGTGAGAGAGAAGCTGAGCTTCCTAGGGTTGCCATGACAAAGTAGAGCAAGCTGGGTGGCTCAAAGCAATAGAAATATATTCCCTCACAATCCTGGAAGCCAGAAGTCTGAAATCAAGATGTCCGTAAGGCCGGTTTCTTCTGGAGGTCTTTGAGGAAGGGTCTGCTCTATGCTTCTCTCCTGCCTTCTGGTGGTGGCTGGCAGTTCTGGGCATCCCTCGACTGGCATCTATACCATACAGTCTCCACTTCTGTCTTTACAATGGTGCTCTCAATCTTCGTGTGTCTCTTCTGTGTGTCTGTGTCCCCGTGTCCAAATTTCCCTCTTCTTGTAAGGATATCATTCATATTGGATTTGGTATGAGCCTAATTCAGTATGAGCTCATCTTAACTTGATTACATCTGCAAAGACCCTATTTCCAAATAAGTCATACTCAGATGTACCAAGGTTAGAACTTGAATATATCTTTTGGCGGGGACACAATTCAACCCACAACAGAAACTATAGGGGATTTGAAACCGAGTGATGTGGCAATAACCTGCCCGTGTACCCAACATAATATAACGACTGGGCAGAGAGGGTACCTGGGTCACTACCAGCCATAGGTAGCCAGGAGCTGAGGATCTGGGTCAGTGCAACTGGGCAGGAACAAGGAGAGCCAAGCAGGTGGGCGCTAAGAACAAGAAAGGAAGAAACTGTTTCAGAAATAGGGCGATGTTGCCAGGCATGGAGAGAGAGGAATTTGGGGTTAGTGAAGGAGAAGAGTAATTTGCTGAAGTGCATCAAATGACTCCCATCTTGTCCCGTGCTGTTTATCACTTGCGTATCTGGTTGTCTTTGGCTCATGGTATCTACTTACCGTCTGACCCCAGATCCACATCAGAGAGTCTGGCATGAAAAGAAGTAGGTAGGAAAAAAGACAAGCATTTTTCTCCTGAGAGTCATAAAAGAAAAAAATGTGTTGGCTCTATGTTCTGTGAGAAACACACTGAGCTACATCGTACGTACACGTAAAGCCCATAAGAACTGGTAGCATATTTGGCAGAGACTAAAAACTCCTAAGAGGATATACATGACATTTTATATGCAACGTCTAGCTCTGGGGTTTGAAGAGCAAAAGATGACATGTTATCGCTTCTCTTTGAAACTAGAACTTTAAAAAATGTTTATTGGCTTCTCTGGTGGCGCAGTGGTTGAGAGTCCGCCTGCCGATGCAGGGGACGCGGGTTCGTGCCCCGGTCCGGGAAGATCCCACATGCCGCGGAGCGGCTGGGCCCGTGAGCCATGGCCGCTGAGCCTGCGCGTCTGGAGCCTGTGCTCCGCAACGGGAGAGGCCACAACAGTGAGAGGCCCGTATACCGAAAAAAAAAAAAAAAAAAAAGTTTATTATTCATGGTAAAGAGCAATTAATAATAACAAAATTGGAAATTATCTCAGTAAATGAACACCCCAAAGTGGAATGGTTGCCTCACGCTATTCCTTTGGGAGAGTCATTTTTCCTGAAGTCACAAATCAACTGCTCACTGTTGAACCTGAGAAGAATGTGAGACAGAATTTTTACATTTCCATGGTAAGACACTTCCACCCTTTTATGTTTGTGACCCCCTACTATCCATTTCTTGACCAAGAATATCCAAACTTATGGAGATTTTCAGACTTGAATATCAGAAGGTGAAAAGAAAAATTAATGAGCTGAAATGTTCTTGCTTTGATTAGGACTACATCATTTGCATTTAGTTTAATTGAAGTAACTACATTACAAGTTGAGGAGAAAGATGAGGAGGTGACATGTAGAATGCTGAACTAAAAGAAGGGGGAGGGCTTCCCTGGTGGCGCAGTGGTTGAGAGTCCGCCTGCTGATGCTAGGGGACACGGGTTCGTGCCCAGGTCTGGGAAGATCCCACATGCCGCGGAGCGGCTGCGCCCGTGAGCCATGGCCACTGACAACAGTGAGAGACCCGCGTACCGAAAAAAAATAAAAAATAAAAAATAAGGGGGAGCCCTGGGCTGTAGATCTATCAAAATCCCAGGAAACACTGTTTACTTCCCAGACTTCCGAACAGGAGACTGGGATTTGCAAGGGCAAAAAAGATGAGACCTGGGTCTTGTCAAGTGCAGCGTGGTTTTCATGCATGCTTTGGGTCTGTTTCGATAACAAAGCATATCTTTTGTAACTCAGGCATAAAGGAAATATTTGTCTAACCAAGGGAGCTATCCTAGACTGTGAGATGAGCTCTGAGCATTCTAGCCTCAAAGATAATTAAGACTCAAGAAGTTTTCTTCTCGAGCTAGAATTCAAGAAAAGTTTATACTGACTTCACAACTGGCTCCAACCAAAAGTTTCAGCACCCTTCTATTTGAGGTATTAACTCACTTGACCCATAGTTTGTACGTGCAACTGGCTAAGGAGACGGGGGCAACGTGAAAATATAGTTCAAAATTTGGCTTTGAACTATGCCTGGTATGCTAAAATATTTAGTTCTTCAAAACTTGGCATTTAGAGAAGAGGGTGGATTTAAATAGAGGATGACCAGCTGGCTAATTGCATGTTGCCAACATCTTCCTCTGGTTATTTACTGGATGGGTCTTGTTTATGTCAAAAGCTGACTCTGTCCTTTCTCCTCTCTCATGGCCAAAACATGGAAGGCCATGCATTTTACTCAACATGAAACCCAAGGCAATAAAGCCTGCTTCAGTCTCTTGGGCCAGACAAGACAGGTGGTAGGACATAACTGGGGAGAGGTTTTAGGACAGGCTGAAAATGGCAAACAACTAAGATTCCAGTTTATCATCTTCTACATCTCCTTTTAGAGAAGATAATTTCTTCTCCTTAGGATATTGTCAAGCCAAAAGCTATTGATGGCACATTCAAAGCTAGGTTTTTCGGTGTGAACTGACTTCTTAAAGCCCCATCAATCTGGCTGAGCCCTGTGGATAAAGTGAGGGCTGAGGTTAGCAGAGTGTAAAGTGTAAAGTGGGGGTGGCCTCTCCTCATTGCATGATTGAAGAAAAGAGCCTCCAGGGACCTCTGCAGTATATTGCACAGGGAAGGAACCAAGAATAAAACTGATAGAAACTTGAAGAAAATGATGTACAGAGGTAGAAAGGAAATGAGGGTATGTGTGAGGGTCACATGCTGAGTGTATCACCTAAGCCCATCCATAAGAGGCCCATCAAAGAGGCAGACTCTGGTTGGAACTGCAAACTCAAATGCCTCTAGGAAGGCTCTGGTGGATAATATAAATGTTAGAGATTGTTAGACTATAGGGAATGGTGGGAACTGTGTCAAACTGCAACACACTTATCTGCTATAAAGGTATTAAAATTTTTTTTAAAAAAAACACCACGCTGACCAAACAAAACATTTCTGTGAGCTGCATTTAACTCAAGGGGCATCAATTTGTGACTGCTATCTAGTGAGAACTCAACTTTGAGGGTCTGAAATTTGGGGCTGTATTTATTTGTTGGAAGTGTCTGGTAAAACTGCTTTACATAAGGGAAAGCTATTGTCTAAACTTCCTGTCATGATGTAAAATTCCTTTTTTTCCCCTGTTCTTTTTCTCTTGTCATAAAATGAAGACCACATCCTTGGAAGGAAGATATTCATTTTGGAAATTGTCAGGGGGGCTGCCCTTCACTTCCTCAATGAAGAGGTAGGGGTAAACACTCAGCGAATGCTTGTCACTCCACCCTAGACTCAGGGGTTATCAGCACATTACTCTGGGCCTCTCCTTAATTCCAGGCAAACTCTCCTCCATGCTACGTCCTCTCCAAACCCCAGTGGCACCAAAAGGAAGCAAGCCATCATAACAGTGAGTTTTAAGTCAGTTTTGTGAATAGGGACGGAAGTTTTTGTTGATCAGAAGGAGAGATTACTTTGTGTAAATAAATCAAAATAAATTCTTCTTAAAGTGGGTGCCCCTATGGGGAGAAGCTTGAATGGATAAGATTTACAGTTGAGATAATAATATTTAGTCAAGGATACAACAATGGCTTTCCATCCTCTAGGGCCCTAGAGACCTCTCACCTGAGAATTTCTCTCTAAACTCTTTCATTAGGGATATTATTTAAAAATAGCTTTAATACATGGTATATATTCCTTGAGCACATCTGAGGCTAACCATTATGGTAGCTCCATGCTACTGGCCTTAGCTTACCCCGCTTACTGTTGCTGAATTTCCCAGCATCCACTGTGCTCAAACTGGAGTTTCTGTGCAATCCTTTCCTCTGGCTCGACCATAGCTGTCTGCCGGAGCAAAAATAACACTAGCAAATAGTTTCTAACCACTTATTGTGTACCTAGTAGTTGTATATGAAAAGTGAAATAGAAATATGTATCAGACGGGTGATACTAAGAAAAGGGCCATCAGTCTAGCTGGAGCAGAAAGTTGGAAAAGCAGATCAGAGCCAGGCTATGCACAGTGTTTCTGGCTAGTCTGACGAATTCAGACCTTTTCCTGATGTAGGGAGCCCGTGAAAGGTTTTGAGCAGAGATGTAAAATGATGGAAGAGACTTACTAGAAAGCTTTACTTGGCAGGCATCTGTAAGGTGGTTCAGAGGAGGGAGAAACAAGAAGCTTGGCAATCAATGTTATTAGTAAATCCAAGCATTAAACCATCTAGAGACTTACAGTGACAAAGAGATACCTAGTTATAATGATAAATGACCAACATTAACTGTGTGCTCTCATATGCCAACTACTGTTGTATGTGCTTTACGAGCATCATTTAATTTAATATTTGCAACAACATTCTTAAATATCACTCATTTTCAGAAAAGGAAACTGAGTCTCAGAGCAATGAAGACACTTTCTAAGCATTACCTGGCTAGGAAGTATCAGAGCTGGGAGACAAACCTAGGTGGTCTGGCTTCAGGGCCTTCACCTTCGACCATGCTTCTGCAACTTGCATCTGAGCATCTCCATCCCTGGCCTTCCCTTGCCACTGTGGTGAGGCTGGGACTCAGCTTAGGACCACTGTTATCACTCTACCTCATTGTCTATTATGTTTGTACACAGGCCTCTATCTTAGATGACATGCTTGCCCAGGTGGTGATTTCAAGACACTCAAAACACTTGCTAATGCTTGCATCTAATTCAAAGGAGTCTTGTGAGCAAAGAAGGGGAAGACGAGGCACAAATACAATAAAAATATCACCCAGGACTGCCCATCACATTCTAGCAGAGGAAGGAAGAAAATTCAGGACTTTCTGCCCTGCTGCTTTCAATTAGATGTTAATGATGTTACTTGCTTGGCCTCGTTGGTCTTGGTTCAGTGGATTTTGGATGCATTTACTTCCAAAATGGGCGATTTGGAACTTACCTGATAGTAAATTGCTTAGTGTTTTACTGGTTCCTTCAGTCACTATCAGATGAGGAAAATTTACTGTGAACTTAAACTGACTACATGTTTTTCTCAAAGCTACTCTGCAAGATTCCCAAACATTTTGAGCCTATAGACAATCTAGGCCAATACAGCCCTTTAAGAACAAAACCAAGAATAGATGTTTGCCATTTAAATTTCTTTTAACACTATTCGTACAAATTTTAAGTCAGGTGCAGATTCGACCAGAAGGTGGCCTAATTAGATCATGTTTAAATTGATAATTCCATATAGGTTGCATAGAACAATTTATATTTTTTTCTCATTGCAAAACTTTCTTGTATAGAGACATCCAGGAACACAGGGAACATTAATTTTGGCTTGGGTTCTGGACTTATATATTTACTCTTTCTTTACACTATTTAATAACAAACATACTGTGTTAAAGGAATTCTATTGTAGAAAAATAGACAATACCTTAATTGCAGACCTAAACTTTTACAGGTTATTGTCATGGTATCATACAATGGGGGAAGTTAACACACAGGTATTTGATAAGACATCAGTTTCAGAGGACATGCATATAACTTAATCCATGTGATGCAGTTTTATAGCTAGGTTGGATTCTCAATGCTGAATTGCATCATGAATAAGTTGTTTACTGTTTTAACAGGATGCCCTCTGGTCAGGTGTAGCTACACTCTACTGAATCAGCAGATCCGCCTATTGATTCACTGTTAAGTCGATTTTTAAGTTTAAACTTTGGCCAGGCAGTGATTGAAATGAATTTATTTTTGCAACCAAGAAGATTACAGAGGTAAGAAGGCTTGGAAGGACTATTGAGAAATCTTGAAACTATTTTCTTTAGGAAGTTAAACAAATGTCTTTATTCCATAAGATAAACATCTAAATCTGCACAGTAGAGGTTCTCTAATTGTTGGCATTTAAATAAGCATGAATAAACTTGTCAGTTTTCTATAAATACATGTTACTGAGATATATAAGGTTAAGGCTATTAGAAAACTCATGAAACTTGTTTGAAAAAGTTAAAGTAATTCTTATTTGATTTAGTATGGGTCCAGTTTTAGTCAGAACTGGTAATAAAACGTAGGACTTTTTTTTTTAACAGTAGAGAAAGTTCATCAGATCCTTGAGGAAAAGTTGAACATTTAGGTCATTCTTCCTAATAATATTGGGTTTGTAGAACTGATATAGACCGAGAACTAAGAATTCTATTTCTGCTTAGGAGCTTTAAAAATTGATTTCAGAGAATCAATTTTTAAAAGCCAACCTTCCCCAAATCCAGATTTCTTATTAAATTTTATTTTACATTATTTTACTGTATTTTTTAAAAAAAACTATTTTGCCCAGAGAACTGAGATTTTTTTTTTCTATTAAATAATAAAATTCCTTAAAATGGGTTTGGGGTAGGTGACATGTTAAAAAATTTAAAAAACATGTAATACGTAAACATCTTCTTGTAATAAAAGATTCGGATGGTATTGTTTGAAAGACTCCCCCCACCCTCCTCCTCAGATTATTTCCAGCTGTAGTTCTGTGCATGGTTTCTAGGTGTTTACATACACATACAGCTATATTGGCACATATAGACTTCTGAGTTTTCCCCTCACATTTCTATCCCACTTTCACCAAATTCATTTTGTCAATAAAGCAGTTCCAGACTTAAAAGTACAAATAATATTTACCTCCTCCAGTTAGTTAGTAGTAAATTAACAGTTCAAACAACCGATTAAACACATGCGTCTCATTAGGGAATCTTTTCTCTGACCCTATTACTCCAGTCTACATTTGGGTAATCCTTTGTTAGTGACCAGGGGAACGTAGGAAATGAGCTACACTCTGTCTGGACCGTTAAACAACTTGTTTCTATCCCATGTTATTACTTTTATGATCAGAAAGCACGGGGCACCTGAAAACCTTACAGATTTTGATGCCCTTCTTGTCTGTCTTGTTCTCTCTTTTACTTTCCCCCTTTTTCCTTTTACTGTCAGTTAGGCACCCATGATTTTTGTTGATTTTTGAGATAAACCATACATGTATTTGACAAGTGGAGTCACACTCGCCTAGTGGGTTACACCAAAGTGCCAGTGAGCACGGATTTCCTGACATTGTGGCACAGCGAATTCTATAGTCAGAGAGACCCAGGTTTGAATCCAGCACTCACTTGCTCTGTGGCCATAGCAAATTACTTAATCTAGTTAACCTCAGGATCCTCTTTAATAAAATGAGGGTAATAAGATCTGCCTTACATGTGGCCGTTGTGAGGAAATAATGAAATAATGTATGCAAAATTTCCTAGCACAATCTCTCAATAAGCGGTGGTTATTATCACAGTAGCGTCAGCACTTGCCTTGCGGATGCTGGGGGAGATAGGGAAAAGCTCGTAAATCTTTTTTTTGTTGTTGTTCCTGGAGAGATTTGCCCATACTGTTTCCTAAGCTCTAAACACTTTTTTTCCTCATCTGACCTAGACCTTCAAGTCTAGGCTTCAAACTAACTCCACGGTGAGGCTTTCTCAGGCCAGCCTGTTTAAATTAGACTCCCCTCCCCATTTATTTCTTTTTATGAATAGACTTTGATTTCTGAATAGTTTTAGATTTAAAGAAAAATTGAGCAAGATAGTATGAAGAGTTCTTAGATAGCCCCTGCACCACTTCCTCTTGTATTAACATCTTACATTAGGGAGGTACATTTGTTTCAATTAATAAACAAATATTGATATATTGATATTAACTGAAGTCCATATTTTATTCAGATTTCCTTAGTTTTTATCTCATGTCCTTTTTCTGTTCCAGGGTCCCATCTAACTCTCAGTAAATCTTGATCAATGGCTCAGCTTCTGGGAAGGCACTTTGTGAATTTGCAAAATCTTTTTTGGAGAAGTGGAGAAAGGAGGGATCAAATGTAAAGTGAGCCAGACAATTCACTGGGCAAGATATTTTGAATTAGATAAAGCTCAAAGGGGTAAGTACCAAAAGTTCACAGGACAAAATCAAAACGCTGCCATGCAAGATGGGGAAAGGCAGACTTCAACTCAACGTGGTGGCCCCAGTAGGAATAGTCAAATGAGTGCTGTTTATTTATAAAGCCAATAAGATAGTGGGATGCAGGGAAGGCAAAGGGCAGGAAGTGGCCTGTCAGCTTCTCCCAGCACTGGTCTGACCCCAACTGTGGCCACTTTGTGTCTTCCCTTTAAGGAGGATGTGGGGAACTGGCAGAACTCCAAAGAAGAGCAAAAATGTAATTAAGGCTTGGGAAATAAGGGCTGAGAGGAAAGGCCACAGAGCTGTGGGGTTATTTAGCTTAGAGAATAAAGGTCTAACAGATTTGAAGGGTCATTATATGAAAGACATCAGTTGTTTCTCATCTCCACAAATAACAGGACAAGAGGAAAGAAGCTTACACTGCACTTTAGAAGGTTTGGGGCTGTTAGAATTTTACTGAGGAAGCTGTCAAAGCTCATGGTGGCATCGGAAAAGAAAAAGGATTTATGTACAACTATGGGGATACAACTCATTCACATTTACCTTCAAAGGAAGAAGAAAGGTGGTATTCAGATACTGGCTTTTGGATTATTTTGAAAACAAACCAGTTATCCTTGGCTTATATCATATGGTTGTTTACCATTTAAATTCAGTTATTAACAAAAAGTTACTTTGAAGTTATAGATGTAAATTAGATAGGTTCACAATTTCTTGGGACAAGGCCCTGCCCCGTTCGACTGGGCTAACACCAACTGAAAGGCTCGCAGCCTATATTATTTACCACGTCTTGGAAGAAACTATGTTTGGTTGTGACTTTTAGGAACAGTCTGACAAACCCCAGTGCTGGTGTCCAAAATATTGCAGAGTAAGACTGCAATGAAGGGTTCTCTGCCTCTCATTTAGGCCCTTTGGATGGCGATAGGGAAGTTGGGCCCTGCAAGTAGGATGAGGAGTCTCAACTCAGGGTGTGATGGGTCCAAGTTAGAGGGATAGGAATACATTCAGTAAATACCTGGTCCGTGGATGCTGCTTGCTGTCTTCCAATGTGTTAATAGGTGGCCGGTGGCTGACTTCAGTTTGGATGCTTCCTCTGCTCTTAAATGAAGCTACACTCAAAATAGCTTTACTCCTCATGTTACTTTTCTCTTTTCCGTTTTTACAAATATATTTATTTATTTATCTTTGGCTGCGTTGGGTCTCCATTGCTGTGCGCGCGCTTTCTCTAGTTGTGGCGAGTCGGGGCTACTCTTCGTTGCGGTGCGTGGGCTTCTCATTGTGGTGGCTTCTCTTGCTGTGAAGCATGGGCTCTAGGCACACGGGATTCAGTAGTTGTGGCAGGCAGGCTCAGTAGCTGTGGCGCACGGGCTTAGTTGCTCCTCGGCATGTGGGATCTTCCTGGACCAGGGCTCGAACCCATGTCCGCTGCATTGGCAGGCGGATTCTTAACCACTGCACCACCAGGGAAGTCCCACTTTTCTCTTTTCCATCTACCATTCTTTCTATTATCACTTCTGTTATTAATTTTTCTTTTACATCTTTATTGGAGTATAATTGCTTTACAATGGTGTGTTAGTTTCTGCTTTATAACAAAGTGAATCAGTTATACATATACATATGTTCCCATATCTCTTCCCTCTTACGTCTCCCTCCCTCCCACCCTCCCTATCCCACCCCTCCAGGCGGTCACAAAGCACTGAGCTGATCTCCCTGTGCTACGCGGCTGCTTCCCACTAGCTATCTACCTTACGTTTGGTAGTGTATATATATGTCCATGCCTCTCTCGCTTTGTCACAGCTTACCCTTCCCCCTCCCCATATCCTCAAGTCCATTCTCTAGTAGGTCTGTGTCTTTATTCCTGTCTTACCCCTAGGTTCCTCATGACATTTTTTTTTCGTAAATTCCATATATATGTGTTAGCATATGGTATTTGTCTTTCTCTTTCTGACTTACTTCACTCTGTATGACAGACTCTAGGTCTATCCACCTCATTACAAATAGCTCAATTTCGTTTCTTTTTATGGCTGAGTAATATTCCATTGTATATATGTGCCACATCTTCTTTATCCATTCATCCGATGATGGACACTTAGGTTGTTTCCATCTCCAGGCTATTGTAAATAGAGCTGCAATGAACATTTTGGTACGTGACTCTTTTTGAATTATGGTTTTCTCAGGGTATATGCCCAGTAGTGGGATTACTGGGTCATATGGTAGTTCTATTTGTAGTTTTTTAAGGAACTTCCATACTGTTCTCCACAGTGGCTGTATCAATTTACATTCCCACCAACAGTGCAAGAGGGTTCCCTTTTCTCCACACCCTCTCCAGCATTTATTGTTTCTAGATTTTTTGATGATGGCCATTCTGACTGGTGTGAGATGATATCTCATTGTAGTTTTGATTTGCATTTCTCTAATGATTAATGAAGTTGAGCATTCTTTCATGTGTTTGTTGGCAGTCTGTATATCTTCTTTGGAGAAATGTCTATTTAGGTCTTCTGCCCATTTTTGGATTGGGTTGTTCGTTTTTTTGTTATTGAGCTGCATGAGCTGCTTATAAATTTTGGAGATGAATCCTTTGTCAGTTGCTTCATTTGCAAATATTTTCTCCCATTCTGAGGGTTGTCTTTTGGTCTGGTTTATGGTTTCCTTTGCTGTGCAAAAGCTTTGAAGTTTCATCAGGTCCCATTTGTTTATTTTTGTTTTTATTTCCATTTCTCTGGGAGGTGGGTCAGAAAGGATCTTGCTGTGATTTATGTCATAGAGTGCTCTGCCTATGTTTTCCTCTTAGAGTTTGATAGTTTCTGGCTGTACATTTAGGTCTTTAATCCATTTTGAGCTTATTTTTGTGTATGGTGTTAGGGAGTGATCTAATCTCATACTTTTACATGTACCTGTCCAGTTTTCCCAGCACCACTCATTGAAGAGGCTGTCCTTTCTCCACTGTACATTCCTGCCTCCTTTATCAAAGATAAGGTGACTATATGTGCATGGGTTTATCTCTGGGCTTTCTCTCCTGTTCCATTGATCTATCTTTCTGTTTTTGTGCCAGTACCATACTGTCTTGATTACTGTAGCTTTGTAGTATAGTCTGAAGTCAGGGAGCCTGATTCCTCCAGCTCCATTTTTCATTCTCAAGATTGCTTTGGCTATTCGGGGTCTTTTGTGTTTCCGTACAAATTGTGAAATTTTTTGTTCTAGTTCTGTGAAAAATACCAGTGGTAGTTTGATAGGAATTGCATTGAATCTGTAGATTGCTTTGGGTAGTAGAGTCAATTTCGCAATGTTGATTCTTCCAATCCAAGAACATGGTATATCACTCCATCTATTTGTATTATCTTTAATTTCTTTCATCAGTGTCTTACAATTTTCTGCATACAGGTCTTTTGCCTCCTTAGGTAGGTTTATTCCTAGGTATCTTATTCTTTTTGTTGCAGTGGTAAATGGGAGTGTTTTCTTGATTTCTCTTTCAGATTTTTCATCATTGGTGTATAGGAATGCCAGAGATTTCTGTGCATTAATTTTGTATCCTGCTACTTTACCAAATTCATTGTTTAGCTCTAGTAGTTTTCTGATTGCATCTTTAGGATTCTCTATGTATAGTATCATGTCATCTGCAAACAGTGACAGCTTTACTTCTTCTTTTCTGATTTGGATTCCTTTTATTTCCTTTCCTTTTCTGATTGCTGTGGCTAAAACTTCCAAAACTATGTTGAATAAGAGTGGTGAGAGTGGGCACCTTGTCTTGTTCCTGATCTTAGTGTAAATGCTTTCAGTTTTTAACCATTGAGGATGATGTTGGCTGTGGGTTTGTCATATATGGCCTTTATTATGTTGAGGAAAGTTCTCTCTATGCCTACTTTCTGCAGGGTTCTTATCATAAATGGGTGTTGAATTTTGTTGAAAGCTTTCTCTGCATCTATTACGATGATCATATGGTTTTTCTCCTTCAATTTGTTAATTTGGTTTATCACATTGTTTTGCATATATTGAAGAATCCTTGCATTCCTGAAATAAATCCCACTTGATCATGGTGTATGATCCTTTTAATGTGCTGTTGGATTCTGTTTGCTAGTATTTTGTTGAGGATTTTTGCATCTATGTTCATCAGTGATATTGGCCTGTAGTTTTCTTTCTTTGTGACATCCTTGTCTGGTTTTGGTATCAAGGTGATGGTGGCCTCGTAGAATGAGTTTGGGAGTGTTCCTCCCTCTGCTATATTTTGGAAGAGTTTGAGAAGGATAGGTGTTAGCTCTTCTCTAAATGTTTGATAGAATTCGCCTGTAAAGCCATCTGATCCTGGGCTTTTGTTTGTTGGAAGATTTTTAATCACAGTTTCAATTTCAGTGCTTGTGATTGGTTTATTCATATTTTCTATTTCTTCCTAATTCAGTCTTGGCAGGTTGTGCATTTCTCAGAATTTGTCCATTTCTTCCAGGTTGTCCATTTTATTGGCATAGAGTTGCTTGTAGTAATCTCTCATGATCTTTTGTATTTCTGCAGTGTCAGTTGTTACTTCTCCTTTTTCATTTCTAATTCTATTGATTTGAGTCTTCTCCCTTTTTTTCTTGATGAGTCTGGATAATGGTTTATCAATTTTGTTTTTCTTCTCAAAGAACCAGCTTTTAGTTTTATTGATCTTTGCTATCATTTCCTTCATTTCTTTTTCATTTATTTCTGATCTGATTTTTATGATTTCTTTCCTTCTGCTAACTTTGGGGTTTTTTTCTTTTTCTTTCTCTAATTGCTTTAGGTGCATGGTTAGGTTGTTTATTTGAGATGTTTCCTGTTTCTTAAGGTAGGATTGTATTGCTATAAACTTCCCCCTTACAACTGCTTTTGCTGCATCCCATAGATTTTGGGTTGTCGTGTCTCCATTGTCATTTGTTTCTAGGTATTTTTATTTCCTCTTTGATTTCTTCAGTGATCACTTCATTATTAAGTAGTGTATTGTTTAGCCTTCATGTGTTTGTATTTTTTACAGATCTTTTCCTGTAATTGATATCTAGTCTCATAGTGTTGTGGTCGGAAAAGATACTTGAAACAATTTCAATTTTAAATTTACAAAGGCTTGACTTGTGACCCAAGATATGATCTATCCTGGAGAATATTCCATGAGCACTTGAGAAAAATGTGTATTCTGTTGTTTTTGGATGGAGTGTCCTATAAATATCAATTAAGTCCATCTTGTTTAATGTATCATTTAAAGCTTGTGTTTCCTTATTTATTTTCATTTTGGATGATCTGTCCATTGGTGAAAGTGGGGTGTTAAAGTCCCCTACTATGAATGCGTTACTGTCAATTTCCCCTTTTATGGCTATTAGTATTTGCCTTATGTATTGAGGTGCTCCTATGTTGGGTGCATAAATATTTACAATTGTTATATCTTCTTCTTGGAGCGATCCCTTGATCATTATGTAGTGTCCTTATTTGTCTCTTCTAACAGTCTTTATTTTAAAGTCTATTTTGTCTGATATGAGAATTGCTACTCCAGCTTTCTTTTGTTTTCCATTTGCATGAAATATCTTTTTCCAACCCCTCACTTTCAGTCTGTATGTGTCTCTAGGTCTGAAGTGGGTCTCTTGTAGACAGCAAATATATGGGTCTTGTTTTTTTATCCATTCATCCAATCTGTGTCTTTTGGTGGGAGCATTTAGTCCATTTACATTTAAGGTAATTATCAATATGTATGTTCCTATTCCCATTTTCTTAATTGTTTTGGTTTCGTTATTGTAGGTCTTTTCCTTCTCTTGTGTTTCTTGCTTAGAGAAGTTCCTTTAGCAGTTGTTGTAAAGCTGGTTTGGTGGTGCTGAACTCCCTCAGCTTTTGCTTGTCTGTAAAGGTTTTAATTTCTCCATCAAATCTGAATGAGATCCTTGCTGGGTAGAGTAATCTTGGTTGCAGGTTTTTCTCCTTCATCACTTTAAATATGTCCTGCCAGTCTCTTCTGGCTTGCAGAGTTTCAGCTGTTAACCTTATGGGATTCCCTTGTGTGTTATTTGTTGTTTTTCCCTTGCTGCTTTTAATATGTTTTCTTTGTATTTAATTTTTGACAGTTTGATTAATATGTGTCTTGGCATATTTCTCCTTGGATTTATCCTGTATGGGACTCTCTGTGCTTCCTGGACTTGATTAACTATTTCCTTTCCCATAGTAGGGAAGTTTTCAACTATAATCTCTTCAAATATTTTCTCAGTCCCTTTCTTTTTCTCTTCTTCTTCTGGAACCCCTATAATTTGAATGTTGGTGCGCTTAATGTTGTCCCAGAGGTCTCTGAGACTGTCCTCAGTTCTTTTCATTCTTTTTTCTTTATTCTGCTCTGCAGTGGTTATTTCCACTATTTTATCTTCCAGATCACTTATCCGTTCTTCTGCCTCAGTTATTCTGCTGTTGATCCCAACTAGTGTATTTTTAATTTCATTTATTGTGTTGTTCATCATTGTTCGTTTCATCTTTAGTTCTTCTAGGTTCTTGTTAAATGTTTCTTGCATTTTGTCCATTCTATTTCCAAGATTTTGGATCATCTTTACTATCATTATTCTGAATTCTTTTTCAGGTCGACTGCCTATTTCCTCCTCATTTGTTAGGTGTGTTGGGTTTTTATCTTGCTCCTTCATCTGCTGTGTGTTTTTCTGTCTTCTCATTTTGCTTATCTTACTGTGTTTGGGGTCTCCTTTTTGCAGGCTACAGGTTCGTAGTTCCCGTTGTTTTTGGTGTCTGTCCCCAGTGGCTAAGGTTGGTTCAGTGGGTTGTGTAGGCTTCCTGGTGGAGGGGACTAGTGCCTGTGCTGTGGTGGATGAGGCTGGATCTTGTCTTTCTGGTGGGCAGGTGCATGTCTGGTGGTGTGTTTTGGGGTGTCTGTGGACTTATTATGATTTTAGGCAGCCTCTCTGCTAATGGGTGGGGTTGTGTTCCTGTCTTGCTAGTTGTTTGGCATAGGACGTACAGCACTGTAGCTTGCTGGTCGTTGAGTGAAGCTGGGTGCTGGTGTTGAGATGGAGATCTCTGGGAGATTTTCGCTGTTTGATATTATGTGGAGTTGGGAGGTCTCTTGTGGTCCAGTGTCCTGAAGTAGGCTCTCCCACCTCAGAGGCACAGCACTGACTCCTGACTGCAGCACCAAGAGCCTTTCATCCACACGGCTCAGAATAAAAGGGAGAAAAAGAAAGAAAGAATTAGTAGAAGTAGGAAGAAAGAAAGAACGAAAGAAAGAAAGGAGGGGGGAGGGAGGGAGGGAGGAAGGAAGGAAGGAAGGAAAAAAAGATAAAGTAAAATAAAGTAAGATAAAATATAATAAAGTTATTTAAAAAATAATTATTAAGAAAACAAAAACAAAAACAAAAAACCCCCCAAAACAGACGGATAGAACCCTAGGACAAATGGTGGAAGCAAAGCTATACAGACATAATCTCACACAGAAGCATACACATAGACACTCATAAAAAGAGGAAAAGGGGAAAAAATCATAAATCTTGCTCGCAGAGTCCACCTCCTCAATTTGGGATGATTTGGTGTCTATTCATGTATTCCACAGATGCAGGGTACATCACGTTGATTGTGGAGCTTTAATCCGCTGCTTCTGAGGCTGCTGGGCGAGATTTCCCTTTCTCTTCTTTATTCTCACAGCTCCCAGGGGCTCAGCTTTGGATCTGGCCCCGCCTCTGAGTGTAGGTCGCAGGAGGGCGTCTGTTCTTCGCTCAGACAGGACAGGGTTAAAGGAGCCGCTGATTCGGGGGCTCTGGCTCACTCAGGCCGGGGGGAGGGAGGGGCACGGAGTACGGGGCGGGCCTGCGGCGGCAGAGGCCGGCGTGACGTTGCACCAGCCTGAGGCGCGCAGTGCGTTCTCCCGGGGGAGTTGTCCCTGGATCCCGGGACCCTGGCAGTGGCGGGCTGCACAGGCTCCCCGGAAGCTCACACACAGGCTTCTTGATAGCGGCAGCAGCAGCCTTATTGTCTCATGCCCGTATCTGGGGCCCGCGCTTTTAGCCGCGGCTCGCGCCCGTCTGTGGAGCTCCTTTAAGCGGCGCTCTTAATCCCGTCTCCTCGCGCACCAGGAAACAAAGAGGGAAGAAAAAGTCTCTTGCCTCTTCGGCAGGTCCAGACTTTTCCCCGGACTCCCTTCCGGCCAGCTGTGGCGCACTCACCCCCTGCAGGCTGTGTTCACGCCGCCAATCCCAGTCCTCTCCCGGTGCTCCGACCGAAGCCCGAGCCTCAGCTCCCAGCCCCGCCCGTCCTGGCGGGTGAGCAGACAAGCCTCTCGCGGTGGTGAGTGCTGGTCGGCCCTGATCCTCTGTGCGGGAATCTCTCCGCTTTCTTCGCCGCACCCCTATTGCTGTGCTCTCCTCCGCGGCTCCTAAGCTTTCCCCCTGCGCTACCCGCAGTCTCCGCCCGCGAAGGGGCTTCCTAGTGTGAGGAAACCGTTCCTCCTTCACAGCTCCCTCCCACTGGTGCAGGTCCCCTCCCTATACTTTTGTCTCTGTTTATTCTTTTTTCTTTTGCCCTACCCAGGTACGTGGGGGGTGTCTTGCCTTTTGGGAAGTGTGAGGTCTTCTGACAGCGTTCAGTAGGTGTTCTGTAGGAGTTATTCCACGTGTAGATGTATTTGTGGTGTATCTGTGGGGAGGAAGGTGATCCCCGCGTCTTACTCTTTCGCCATCTTCCCGGAAGCCTGTTATTAATTTTCAATTACACCAGTAATACAGGCCAATATTTTTTGGGATTTTTCCGTGTTAGTGTATATATGATCTGCTGCCTTTGTTTTTTTTTTTTTTTTTTTTTGCGGTACGCGGGCCTCTCTCTGCTGTGGCCTCTCCCGTTGCGGAGCACAGGCTCCGGATGCGCAGGCTCAGCGGCCATGTCTCACAGGCGTAGCCGCTCTGTGGCATGTGGGATCTTCCCGGACCGGGGCACGAACCCGTGTCCCCTGCATCGGCAGGTGGACTCTCAACCACTGCGCCACCAGGAAAGCCCCTGCCTTTGTTTTAACTACTGCTTTTTTATTTCTTGGTATAGATGTATTGTCACTTTTTTTGCTATTGTTTAAAAATATTTAAGATTAGGGATAATGGTTGAAGTCAGAATAATTGTTATCTCTGAAGGGGTAGTGGCTGGAGATGGCATGTGAGAATGTTCTAGGGCCTGTAAATGTTTTATATCTGGCTATGAGTGCTGATTACATTGGTGTATACATGTATAAAAATTGTCTGTGTACTTTTACATGCTTTATTGTGTGTAAAGTATACCTCGATTTTAAAAAGTTTAAAAAAGTGATTAAAGTCATTATACTTTAAATATATGATAAAGTATTGCATCACATTTCTAAAGATATAGGACAGGGATATAGAAAAGGAGAGCTGGAAAGGAAGAGAGCTAACATTCATTAAGTACCTTTTTTCTTGTAAGCATACGATATAATTTCTCATTTAGTTATCAACAACTCTACTAAGTGGGTAGTATTCTTTTTTTTTTTGCGTTACGCGGGCCTCTCACTGTTGTGGCGTCTCCCGTTGTGGAGCACAGGCTCCGGACGCGGAGGCTCAGCGGCCATGGCTCACTGGCCCAGCCGCTCCGTGGCATGTGGGATCTTCCCAGACCGGGGCACGAACCCGTGTGCCTTGCAACGGCAGGCGGACTCTCAACCACTGCGCCACCAGGGAAGCCCAGTGGGTAATATTCTTATTCCATTTTTGTAGGTGAGGAAACAGACTCAAAATCAATTGCTCAAATTCACACATACTTGGTAAGTACCAGAGTCGGGATTTGAACTGAGATCATTAAAAACTCTAAAGGTCTGAATGTAATTCTGAAAAGAGAGGCTGTAAAGTTGAAGGTGAGCTCAGAGGCTGAGTGAATTGCCCAAGTCTTTGCCATGGGCCAGTGACACATCCATTTGTCTCCTAGCCCACTGCTCTTTAGTGCAACAAATGATTTCCTCTCTGTTTCATTTTCAGTGTTTAACAAAGTTATGGAAGAAAATACTTTAGGTGAGGATTTACTGATGGAGGAACTTCTAGAAATTTCCTACTGTCAAAGATGCAAATATTTAAAATTTATGCAAGAGTGAACCAAACTACTTGAGCATCTGAGAACTTTCTTTTCACTTTGGTCTGGGGAAGCTTGCAAATTATATGCCTTTGTAGAAAATGATTTGATTTATAACCTCAGAAATGTATATGAAAGCTAAGGATTTTCCTTGTTTTGGAACTGTGATACATCATTTATTTAAAGGTATTTAAAGGTAGTAAGAATAGTTTAAATGACAAAGAAGAGAATCTGAGACAATTTAGAAAAATTTATATAAAAGTATAAATTTCATAAACCTCTATATCATTTTAGTTATAGAGACTGGCACTCCTTTTCTGGCTCTTTCCTCTCAGTTTAATTCATTAGAAGTCTTTAAAGCTCCCTTTTCTATACTTTTCACTATTAAAAACATTTTTTTCTTCATTCTTTTCCTCTTGATAATTTTTGTCCACTTCTTGTTACTGAGTTATGTTTCCATTACATCTCAGCACATGGCATGATGTTGTTTACATCAAATCCATCTAACTGTATTTTAGAGATTGTTAATTGTGCTCTTTTAGTAATGACAGGAATGTAGCAAGAACACATACTCCTCATATCATCAGTTTACTCCCATAATTGGAATAAATTCTTTCTGATGTGTTATGTGTTGAGAATCATACAACTTTTCAACCATCAAGGGCACATTTGCTAGAGCCGTAAATAATAGAATCTTAGAATAACCATGGAAGAGGACTAATTTTGCACAGGGGAAAACAAAAGCCCAAGTGCAAATTGGTTTCTCTCATCAGCCAATAATCTGAGTCATATAACCTAAAGTAAATGATGTCTTTTCTTTATAGTACTGATTAAATTAATCTGTAATGCTTGCTCTCTTAGTTGATTTGGTTTTGGAGGTGTATATTATAATACATGCAAAGTTGGGAATGCTTTTGGACCCAAAAGCATTTATAAACATAGTTTATAAACATAGAATCACTGGTAAAGATAGAACAAGTAAGTGTACAGCATATTTCTTCTGGCTACTTGGGCTCGTCAGCATGAAGCCAGGTTATAAGTCAGAAGAATCACCTTAGAAAGGCCCTCAAGGTCAGTGATATTTTATTCCTTGTTGCCTCTAGAGTAGCCACAAATAAAAGGCATAGACCTGCGTTTTCTCTGCTAGAATATACATTATATGCTAAATGAAATCTTTGGCTCTTTTTGACGGTCTCTCTGCATTAAAGAACAACAGAGCCAAGTCCAACTGCGTGACCACTGTCTTTCACATGATTGTAGTTTTCTGATGATGCCAAATCCACAAAGCATGTTCAAGTCTATGATCTGAGAGAGAAAAGGTTTTGTTCAAGGTGAGTTATGATTACTTCAGTAGAAATATATTTCGAAATGTAATTTCTGGAATGTGCTATTTTATGACATGTAAGTCTAGAAGGAGGTATATTCCCCCTTCCCCCAATAAGGTCATTTTCTCATTTTTCTTTACTGATTGCAAAAATAATAGATTGATGGAGAAAATCTAAGCAATATGGAAAAGTATTAAAAAATAAAGTCATCCTAATACCCGAGAAATGTTAACATTTTGGTAAACATTCCCCCCCCGACATCTCTCTATGCATTTATTTTGTCCATCTACGTTTGTGTGTGTGTATTTATGTAAATGATATAATATTCTTTTGTACTTTGTTTTTTACTCAACAATCTGTCATGGAGATTCTCTTTCCTTTAATAAGTATTAAATTCCTTTTAACATCTATGTAGCCGCCCCATGTATAGCTATGTATAGCTACACCAGAATTTAACTAATCCCCAAGTGATGGCTATTAGGTTGTTTCTAATTATGATTATAATAAGCAAGGGCTGAATTAACATTTTATACATGTATCTTTTAAAAAATTTTTATGGCGTATAGTTGATTTACAATGATGTGTTAGTTTCTGCTGTACAGCAAAGTGAATCAGTTATACACATACATATAACCACTGTTTTTTAGATTCTTTTTCCATGTAGGCCATTACAGAGTATTGAGTAGAGTTCCCTGTGCTATACAGTAGGTCCTTATTAGTTATCTATTTTGTATATAGTAGTGCTTATACATGTAGAATTACCAGTAAAATAGATAAATTCCTGTAAATCTGATCCATGTCACTCATTTGCTGTCCAAAAACTTCTTCTTACATTTTACCAATTTTCATTGCTACCGACAACATTGGAGAATATGGTAGCAGATCCTTCAGTTCACTGGCTTGCAAGTCTTCAAATATTCAATATTAATATACATGAATTTTGGCAAACACATGTCATTCTTACTGAGTAGATTAAAACAGATGTGACATTAAGGATTAGTAGGCAAAACGAGTCTTTCTGACTGTTTGCCAAGCTGTCAGAAAAAAGTTCTTCTTCCTCCACACTCTTACATGCAATACTTTGTATGTACCTCTATTGCAACATATCTGATTTTCACTTATATTCTTAGGTGTCTTTCCAATTAAAATGTTAGCTCCCTGAAGGCAGGAACTGTACTGCAACCCTGCAAGGATCTTGTAAGCTGTGTCTGTCCCTCAGTAAACTTTGCAGATGGATAAATAAACACAAAACTTTCTGTTTGCTTCTCGCTCATTTAGCAGCTTCCACCTCCTTCTTTTCCTTTGGCTTTTGAGATATAAGAGTAATATTTGCCCAGGGCAAACAGACTTGGAGCGTGGGAGGCACCATTGTGTAATGGATGTTAAATAGGCCTCGTTTAACTTTTGGCTTTCTGATTTTGTTAGCTCTATAACCCTGGGCAAATTGCCTAATTTCCTTCTCTGTAAAATGAAGGTAATTGGTTTGACTTCAGAAAGTACAGATTAAAGGGATCATGTTTTAAAGCCTTTAGCATGGTGCCTAGTGTAACACTTGATAAATAGTAGCTGTATTATTTTCTCAAAGGAACAGATATACTAAAAAACAAAACAGAACAAAACCTACCCTCCAAACAAAATACGATATCACTGGCTATTTCTGCCTTCTACTCTTGTGGACACATCAACTTCTGTACTGGAGGCAACCAGAAGCTAAAATGTTAATAGAGATTAGGTCTGAGACTCTTAACAGAATCAATCTGAAATATGTCTGTAGATAAAAATTAAGTTTTTGGTTTTCAAAACTGATAGAAGTGCTTAGTTTATTGAAATAGGGGAAGAATAGGATTGGGCCAGATAGGGTAACAGTAGAGTATTTTATTAGGCTAAAAAATAACTTTAGGCAGTCTCTAGCCTAAAGCATTATACAGTTCCAGAGAATAAAAAAAAAAATGTGAAAGTTGAACTATCGTGATCTTTGTTCTTTCTTAACTAGCAACTGACCTTTCGTAATGACAAACTTCTTTAACCTTTTTTGCACTAGGACCATTATTGGTTTTCACCATGCTTACCTTACTGTACTTGAGCATATGTACCTGAGCTTATTTTCCATGTAACAGTTGGGTCTTAAAAATGTGGGAACATCTTGTGGACCTGCTCATTAAAGTGTCAACCAGGTTTCTGCATTTGCTGCTAGACATGGCTCAGAAAAATTCAGCATCACCCGTGTGTCATATTTTCAATACTTTCTTCCCTCCACACAAGTTTCTTGTATATTAAGCTGGTTATAAGCAGTGAGTGCTCTTCTAAAAATCTGTGGCACCAAATGTGGCAACATCTTCTGCACATAATAAGTGTTTGCAAATTTTGGTCAAAGATAGCTCTCTTTGCCCGGAGATGGAAACAACCTAAGTGCCCATCATCGGATGAATGGATAAAGAAGATGTGGCACATATATACAATGGAATATTACTCAGCCATAAAAAGAAACGAAATTGAGCTATTTGTAATGAGGTGGATAGACCTAGAGTCTGTCATACAGAGTGAAGCAAGTCAGAAAGAGAAAGACAAATGCCATATGCTAACACATATATATGGAATTTAAGAAAAAAAATGTCATGAAGAACCTAGGGGTAAGACAGGAATAAAGACACAGACCTACTAGAGAATGGACTTGAGGATATGGGGAGGGGGAAGGGTAAGCTGTGACAAAGCGAGAGAGAGGCAAGGACATATATACACTACCAAACGTAAGGTAGATAGCTAGTGGGAAGCAGCCGCATAGCACAGGGAGATCAGCTCAGTGCTTTGTGACCGCCTGGAGGGGTGGGATAGGGAGGGTGGGAGGGAGGGAGACGCAAGAGGGAAGAGATATGGGAACATATGTATATGCATAACTGATTCACTTTGTTATAAAGCAGAAACTAACACACCATTGTAAAGCAATTATACCCCAATAAAGATGTTAAAAAAAATAAAAAAAGATGAGCAAAATATATACTTCATGAGACCAATTGAATAACCTCTCCTATGGAAGCAAAGACACACTTCTTCTCCTTCCTCTAAGGAAGCCAGATCCTGATTCATTTTTTGTTTAAGACTCAGCAGAAACACAATGCTTCATTTTATAGAGGCTTATTACAACCCAATGACAGCACTATAATTTCCTTCAGGGTGAAGTGCTCCACTTGGCTTTAGGCCAGCTAAGCTCCATGTCATTTAGCACTTCTGTAACTTCTGACACAGGCAAATACCTTCACAGTAAGTGCATTCTGTATTCTTTTAGGAAGCATTTTTTTAAAACGTTGTTTTAACAGTAACTCATTTGAAGCAGCAGTCAGATTTTGCATGTGACCAGATTTCATTTCCCTGATACGGGCATTCAGATAGTCCATAAACCATTGCAAGTGACGGTACCACCCACTTCTTCTGAGGCCAAAGCAGTCATAAAGTCAATTTGGCATGCAGAGGGCCTTTTGTCAAAGGAAACCTGTAATTGTAAAATTCCTCCTTGGTTTCATTGTTCACGTAGACCTAAATAATGTTTCCTTGTCTTTTTCTGATTATGTGCTATGTGGTCAGTCTTGATATTGTTTTGAAGAAGTTATAGACAGTTAAGTAAACATCTTAGGGAAATAGCTAAGATCTAAAGCTAGGAACACTTCATATTTTTGTCTATAAAAAAAGACACATAGTTTTTTCAGAAGCCTCCTACCCCACCCCCCATGCCTGTCACTTGTTATCACTGTGGACTTTTGCCCCAGGAGACTGTGTCTCTACATAAAAGTTGTGTAATCCTTACTTCCTGAATGGGACCTACCTAAGTGCTTACACATAATACTCACCTCCCACATGGACAGGCATGGTGGCTGCTGGGTGACGGGAGGGGACATACCAGAGGGGTGAGGGGAGGAATCCTCAGAAGCAAGCACAGCTGTGGAGCAGATCTTTGATCCAACAGCAAAGCTGAGTCCAGCCAATTAGAGACATGGCATTCTGCTTTAGCAACCAACATGACATGACAAGCATGCTGCGACTGCTTCCAAAGACTTCCCTCCTTTTGGCTTAGACTGGGGTGGGATGAGGATAGAAAATGGGAAGACTAAGGGGAAAAACAAAGTATTAGTTTCTTTCCCCATTTATTGACTATAAACACAAACATTGACTAGGTGCTCTTTATGGGGCCAGGCACTGTGCTCAGTGTTTTACATGCAGTCTCTTTCTTAGTTCTCACAATACCATCAAGCAGGTAAGTTTCAGTCTTCATTTAGCAGTGAAGGAAACTGAGCCTTTGGAGAGGCTGAGAAAGTTGCCCAAGGTCACACAGTAAGAGGCAAAGCTGGGACAGTATCCTGCTATGAGGCCAAGCCTATGCTCTTAACCAATGTGCTACACTGCCTCTCTGTGTTAGAACATCTTTCTTCTTTTCTCCCCAGCACAGTGGAAGCTAAGTAGAAGATAAGAAACCTGCTAGATGGTAGATGTCTGGAGGGACTAGTTCTTTGTCATAATATTAATATTATATTGTTATAGTCAAGTATGTTAAATTGTTATGTTTATCTGAAACAACTAAGAAACTTAAATCGGCTTGAGCAAATGTAATTCAAGCTGTTTGATCTCTAAAATGGGGTTATAATGATCCCTGTCTGTTGGCCTCTCTCTGTCTGTCTCTGGTTTTCTGAAGTGAGCTTTTGTTTTGCAGGAACAGTTGTTAGGGAGCAATACCAGCTGCAGGGGAACAATTCCTGACATTATCTCCTCCCGCTCTCTAACTTCCCTCCCCACAACCTCCGGGTCCTGGCAAGTGCTATTATTTTGAGTGGATATTGCCAGGGACAGGAAGCTCTCACATTTATTTCTCTGATACAATTTATTGAAGCAAAAGCTTCTCGAAAAGAGGCCCCAGCAGTGTATCTGGTTCAGATTCAAACCTTCAGGGGAGAAAACGTCTGCCAATACAATTTAGCTGGAAGCTAGAGAGACAGAAGGAGGAGGAACACTTTTGGGAGTTTTGAGCACTCTGATGTCCATAGCCTCCTATGTTTGGTGCCCTCAGGGGTAGTTGCATCTCAGAGCATAAACCGGAGAAAAGGGAACTTCCAACATCATGTAATGTCCTCTGATGGAGACGTTAGATTTAGGGTTGGTCTAATTTACTTTGACTACTCATTTCTGAAAATGGCCTGTGGGATGCAGAACCCATCCTTAAATTAAGGCTTCCCCTTATTCCAGATTTCCTGTGAGGGAGTATGTTCAGATAACCAAAACCAGATAATCATACAGATAACCAAAATCTGTGTGAATTCCCCAGGTCTTCCACAAAAGTGTAAAGCTTTCTGTTATATTGGAGGTTCTCAATCTTCTGTGTTTTTATCATACTTTCAAGTGCTGGAATTTTTGGCAACACAAATGAAGGACTTCAAAGTATCAAAGCTACACCACCATCCCCATTACGATAAAACAATATGTCACAGTGTTCATAAAAATAACTACAGCAGGGCACAGCTTGTGTGCTTGCCTTTCTGTGCTATGTCTAGGTTCAAGGACAGCTGTTTAGTGCCCTTACCTTGATGTCTAATATGTTCGTGGAAAAAACTGTTTACGTGTTTCAGAAAACATACAGTCTTTGTTGCTGGTTTGCTGTTACTCTTTGCAGGATGAATCTTGGCATCTCAGTAACAGTATGTATACTCAGTAGCAGCAAAGATAATTTTTTTTTTTGTGAAAGTTCAAATTCTGGGGTGCCACAGCATACTGTTTAAAAACCACTGCCCTATATACTTGAAAAGTAAATCATGATAAAAGAGCAGAATGAAAAAACAGAACTGCATCTGAGGGAGCTTGCCCAAATGGTGCTACACTGGCATCTGAAAGGAGACCTTTGCCTTCTGTGGGTGGGGTGACAATGCTTTTCATGTTAGTGACACTCAGAGCTGGCTGCTTTGGGAGACATTTAGACAAGAGGTAGCTTGGTAAAGTCTGGATAATGAGTCAAGAATTTCAATGGGTTCTCATAGTTCGATGATTTAGAGATGGATACATGGAAAACAATATTAAATATATATACTTAAAAGTTGTCACTTGTTTGGTATTAAAGGATCAGGTTGACAAGTCCCTGGCATGCATTTAGAGAAGCTTGTGGTATTATCACTCCATGTTCAGATCACCCAAGTGATTCAAAGGAGATTGGCCATGTTTATTTATTCATATGCACATTAATTTAGAAATTTGGCTGGGAAACTTTCATTCCCTTTGTCTTAAAGCAAATATCTGAAGTTGATCCCTTTTAAATACCACAGAATTCATTCCTCAACTTTCAAAGTATCGTAGGCAAATGTAATTCTGAGTAGTTTTGAGAAATGGGCCAGAAAGAGAAGGGACGAATAAAACCCAACACATTTCAGAGTTAGGCTGTGCCTAGTGCTTATATACAGTGTGGCTGGGCCAATACCTGGTTCAAACATTCGTTGATGGTCTGCTATGTACTGAGTCTAAATTCTAGGCTCTGGTGATAAAACAATGAATAAGACAGATCAGTTTCCTTTGTTTTTCCTGGGAGGGGAAAATAATAAAGTACACAAATAAATATACGATATGGCAGAAAGGGAGGAACAGAGAGTCATGGGGTGGGAAGGGAGCTACCAGTCCTAATGCACAATGGGTAGTTAGGGAAGGACTTCTGATAAGGTGACATTTGAACAGAGAACTGGTGAGCCACGTGGGTATCTGTGGCAACTGAATTCCAGGCTGCAGAACATCAAAGGCAATGAACCCGAGGTGGCAGCGTAACTGGCAAGCTCAAGACCAACAAGAAGACCATTGTGAATGTATCAGAGTGAGCCAGGATGGCACTGGTAGGTGGAAAGATGGAGGGTGAGGGGAGAATCATATTGGTTCTTATAGATCAATGTAAGACTTTGGCTTTTATTCTGAGTGAGAGGAATCCACTGAAGAGTTTTGAGCAGAGGAGTGACATGATCAGGCTTATATTTTGGCTGCTGTGTGGGAGACATGGTGGCAGGGAGAGTGGGTAGGAGGCTATTTTGATAATCCAGGTGAGAAATGATGGTGACTTGGACCAGGATGGTAGTGGTGGCAGTGGTGAGAAGTGGTCAGACTCTGGTTGTATTTTAAAGATAGAGTTGATATGATTTGCTGGTGGATTGAATGTGGAGTGTGAAAGAAAGAGAGGAGACAAAGATGACTCCAAGGTACTTTCCACTTGGTGCCCAGGGAAATGGCCCTTCCCTTGGTAATTTTTCTAGATGTGAACTGTGGGTGGGACTGTGGGGACAGAAATGAGGTCACAAGGAAGCAGGATATGCTCAGAATGGAGATTTAGGCAGCTTGTTTTTCAGTGCATAATTATAAACAGTTTTGGTTCAATCTATCCATTTGGTACCCAGAGTTTGTAATGATATTTGGGAAACCTTAAACCCAAACCAAAGTATTTTCCCCTGGAATCCTGAAGGCAGTTCTAGTTACTCCTCCTCAAGGATGAGAGATGTGTAGAGAGGAGGGTATAGAGAGAACACTCTGTCTAAACAGCTGGAGGGCAGGCTGAGAAGTTTGAAGTCTTTTCTCTGGAAGAATGAGGGCCAGTTTGAAATTTGCAAAATTATGAAGAGCATGGGAAAACATAAACAGTTTCTTTTTCACCTTTCCTTTCAACATTAGAATTTGCCTGGCTAAGCTTACAGAGGTGATATTTAAGCAGTAAAAAGGAATTGTTATTCTGCACAGCAGATAATAAATATATACAACTATAGACTTCAAGGATGACATATTGATAGATCGAAAATATAAATAGAGTTGAAAAGGGTTTAGAAAATTCAGGGATAGTGTATGTATAATAAATTATTATGCAAACTAGGGATTCAGTTGTACCTTACCAAAATTTTTTGAGTGGGTATTTGTGTATATTATTATACTAACTGCTATATGAGATATAATAATAATAAAATACAATCCCTATGCTCAAGCGTTTGTAATCAATAGGCATGATGACATGTGCATGAGTACAGAAATTCAAACTCCTTTATAGGGCACTATGGTAGATTGATTGCGTTAATGGCCTGTCCCAGTTTCCAGTCTTTGCCCTGTATCTTTGTAATTCTGTCCAATTAGACTCTGGGTACATCCATGTGACTTGCTCTGGTCCATGGAACGTTAGCAAATACGATGGCAAGCAGAGGCTTGAAAAACATGTGTGATTTCTCTTGCCCTCTTGCATGACTGGGTGTATTCTCTTTTTCATCTCTGCTTTGTTGTGAACATGCCCAGGCTAACCTACTGCAGATGTGTGAGAAACAACTAGAGAAGAGCCAAGGCCATATTAAACAAGCTGACAGCCAGCCAACTCCAAACATGTGAGAACGCTCAGCCAAGATCAGTGGAAGAGACTCCCCAGTGCACACTTCTGACTGCTGACCTGTGAGTGACACCAGGTGAGACCAGGAGAGCCACCCAGCTGAACTGTAGGCTCATGAGCAATAATAAATGGCTATTGTTTTAAGTCACAGAGTTAGGGGATGATTTGTTATGCAGCGTCATTGTGGCAGTAGATAACTGATACAGGCAGTCAAGTTTCTTTGCAGTGTGACCCCTGCCTACCTCTTTAGTTTCATGTCCCACCACCACTTTATGTTCCTTCAGGCAACTGATTTACCTGAATTTCTAAAATGAGATATGGTCTCTCGTGCCTTTTTACATGCTATTATCTACTTCTGAAAAGCACATGTCCTTCTCTTCCTGGACAACTATCCTTCCATCAGAGCCCAGATCAGCTGCTTCTGTGGAAAGTCATCCTGATGCCCCAGGCTGGGTTACGTGCTCCTTCCCTGTGCCAGTGGGAGCAGCTCTAGCACAGAACACACATACACATGATTACAATTTAGTATGTTAAGCGTGTTCTCTCCCTCATAAGCAGAAGTGTCTTGAAGGCAGGGATGGTATTCTCTATGTCCTGAGGGCAGTGTTTAGCACAAAATAGAATTTCCACACACACTGGTAAGCTTATTAAAAACGTCTCTTTACCTTAATGTAACAGAGTTCTAAGTCCCATAAAGAAAGGAAAGATACTAAGAAAACAGAGAAGACTTCATAGAAGAGGCAGAAATTGAAATGCTCCTTAGATTTAATGGATGGAGAGGGTTTGGGAGGTGGAGAACGTTTCAGGCAGAAGTTACAGCCATGAACAATGGCAAAGTGGTACTCTGGTTGTTGAATTGTCCAGTATCATTTTATTGGAGGAGTCATAAGCTGTTGTGATGAGACAGGGTCATTTTGTGGGGACTTGAATAGCATGTTAAGATATTTGCTTCATTTTGTAGGGGAGTGACACCATAAGAACCATATTTTGATGAGTTACTTTGGAAGTAGCATATAGAATATATTGGGGGTCAGAGGGCAGACAGCAGAAGCAAGAAGAACTACAATCCTGCAGGCTGTGGAACAAAAACCACATTCACAGAAAGACAGACAAAATGAAAAGGCAGAGGACTATGTACCAGATGAAGGAACAAGATAAAACCCCAGAAAAACAACTAGATGAAGTGGAGATAGGCAACCTTCCAGAAAAAGAATTCAGAATAATGATGGTGAAGATGATCCAGGACCTCGGAAAAAGAATGGAGGCAAAGATCGAGAAGATGCAAGAAATGTTTAACAGAGACCTAGAAGAATGAAAGAACAAACACTCAGAAGAATTAAAGAACAAACAAACATAGATGAATAATGCAATAACTGAAATGAAAAATACACTAGGAGGAATCAATAGCAGAATAACTGAGGCAGAAGAATGGATAAGGGACCTGGAAGACAGAATGGTGGAATTCACTGCCACAGAACAGAATAAAGAAAAAAGAACGAAAAGAAATGAAGACAGCCTAAGAGACCTCTGGGACAACATTAAATGCACCAATATTCGCATTATAGGGGTCCCAGAAGGAGAACAGAGAGAGAAAGGACCTGAGAAAATATTTGAAGAGATTATAGTCGAAAACTTTCCTAACATGGGAAAGGAAATAGCCACCCAAGTCCAGGAAGTGCAGAGAGTCCCAGGCAGGATAAACCCAAGGAGAAACACACTGAGACACAAGGGAAAAATGACAAATAACATACAAGGGAATTCCCATAAGGTTAACAGCTGATTTCTCAGCAGAAACTCTACAAACCAGAAGGGAGTGGTGATATATTTAAAGTGTTGAAAGGGAAGAACCTACAACCAAGATTACTCTACCCAGCAAGGATCTCACTCAGATTCAACAGAGAAATCAAAAGCTTTACAGACAAGCAAAAGGTAAGAGAATTGAGCACTACCAAACCAGCTCTACAGCAAATGCTAAAGGAACTTCTCTAAGTGGGAAACACAAGAGAAGAAAAGGACCTACAAAAACAAACCCAAAACAATTAATAAAATGGTAATAGGAACATACATACCGATAATTACCTTAAATGTAAATGGATTAAATGCTCTAACCAAAAGACACAGGCTCACTGAATGGATACAAAAATAAGACCCCTATATATGCTGTCTACAAGAGACCCACTTCAGACCTAGGGACACGTACAGACTGAAAGTGAGGGGATGGAAAAAGATACTCCATGCAAATGGAAATCAAAAGAAAGCTGGAGTAGCAGTACTCATATCAGATAAAATAGACTTTAAAATAAAGACTATTACAAGAGACAAAGAAGGACACTACATAATGATCAAGGGATCAATCTAAGAAGAAGATATAACAATTATAAATATATATGCATCCAACATAGGAGCACCTCAATACATAAGGCAAATGATAACAGCTATAAAAGAGGAAATCAACAGTAACACAATAATAGTGGGGGACTTTAACACCTCACTTACACCAATGGACAGATCATCCAGACAGAAAATTAATATACAAGCACAAGCTTTAAATGACACAATAGACCAGATAGATTTCATTGATATTTATAGGACATTCCATCCAAAAACAGCAGATTACACTTTCTTCTCAAGTGCACACTGAACATTTTCCAGGATAGATCATATCTTGGGTCACAAATCAAGCCTTGGTAAATTTAAGAAAATTGAAATCATATCAAGCATCTTTTCTGGCATCAATGCTATGAGATTAGAAATAAATTACGGGGAAAAAAATGTAAAAAACATGAACACATGGAGGCTAAACAAAATAACCAAGGGATCACTGAAGAAATCAAAGAGGAAATAAAAAAATACCTGGAGACAAATGACAGTGAAAACACGATGACCCAAAACCTATGGGATGCAGCAAAAGCAGTTCTAAGAGAGAAGTTTATAGCAATACAATCTTACCTCAAGAAACAAGAAAAATCTCGAATAAACAATCTAACCTTACACCTAAAGGAACTAGAGAAAGAAGAACAAGCAAAACTCAAAGTTAGTAGAAGGAAAGAAATGATAAAGCAGAGCAGAACAGAAACATTTTCACAGGTAGTTTCAAAAATAGACCCATAACTTTGTATATAAATACTTACTTGCTTATATAATTAAGCAAACACACATGAAAATATTTGTGCTAAAGTGGTAGAAATTTGTAGATAATTTTAAAGTTTATTCATCGAAATTCCCTTCAATGTGATTGATGCTTTTTTAAAAAATAAATTTATTTGTTTTGGCTCCATTGGGTCTTTGTTGCTGTGCGTGGGCTTTCTCTAGTTGTGGTGAGCGGGGGCTACTCTTCGTTGGGGTGTGTGGGCTTCCCATTGCGGTGGTTTCTCTTGTTGCGGAGCACAGACTCTAGGTCTGCGGGCTTCAGTAGTTGTGGCTCGCGGGCTCAGTAGTTGTGGCTTGTGGGCTCTAGAGTGCAGGCTCAGTAGTTGTGGTGCTCGGGCTTAGTTGCTTCGCGGCGTGTGGGATCTTCCCAGACCAGGGCTCGAACCCATGTCCTCTGCATTGACACGCAAATTCTTAAACACTGCGCCACCAGGGAAGCCCTGATTAATGCTTTTATAGCCAAAAAAAAAATGTCAAGAATTGATCTTTGAACCAAGTCTTTATATAAGGAGTGGTTGTGGTGGGGTTTCTCATTGCTATGTTGGTTTGGTTTACAGTTGTTCCAATACTCTGAGTCTGTTCTTAGAAGACCTTTTATTAGAATATTTGGGTGACTTTGTTTTCACTGGGGATGCCAGGATATGGAGGGAAAAAAGACTAAGGGCAAACAAGACTTGCAGGTGGGTGGACATTCTCTCGAACTGCTTTCATGTCGTTTGGCAGGAAGTGAACTGGCCACCCCCATCCCACCCCTCATCTCCTTTCCTTCTGCCCTCGCACAGACTGTTGATGATGTTCTGTAAGGGCAGGCTGGGGAGTTGAGGGGTCCCTCAGAAGGAGGGCTGCTTTGATCTCTGCTGGACTTCCAAGCAACCCTGATCTCTTGGGTCATGTCTCTCTTTGAGGATTCTCAGTTTGTGATGGTGTCTGAACAAGGAAGAAACGCTGTATCTGCACTTTTGACTGTGGGGTGTTTGAATGCCTGTCCCAGTTCAGATTCCAACATACCCTATTGAAGAGGGCACCTTACAAGTCTGAACTTTGGCTTGGGCAACTGAGAATGAACGCATTTTTCTTTTGAACCATTTGTGCTTTATAAAATACCTCAAGGGAAACGATTTTAATTCTGGAGCCCTAATAAAGAACATAGGAAAATGTTCTTTGATGGTTTCTTTGATGAAGAAAAATCTTGATGTATAAAGCAGATGATACAAGTAACCCTGTCTCCCTAAATACTGTTACTTAACCTGTATTTAATACTTTTAGAATTCTTTGCAGAGAAAGCATAATGTAAGCAAAAATAGGCGAGAAGGGAAAATGATAGTTTTTCCCCGTTACGGTTTATAGGCACTAAGATATGGAAATTCTCCCTGGAGTGTCTATAATTCTTAATAAAAGTTCCAAGAAAATCTACTTTAAAAAAGTGCACACAAAGGTAAAGAGAAGAATTCCACTTTCTAGGAATTCTCAGGGGCAGACATCTTAATGGGGTGTCACTTAATTGTCAAAGAAAAAATTGGCATGTCACTCAAATTTAGTTCTCCTGCTCCTATTTTCTTTAAGTCTTTCTTTCTAAGAACTGATACTGAAACTAGGGGGAAGCTTCCATTTTCTTTTCTGACAATTCCCAGGCCGAGTCTTTGTTTCTTCCTTTTGGCCCTTCTCTCTTCTGCAGGCAACTAAGGGTACTAATTCATTTCTCTCTGTCCCCATGTACAGGGAGGAAAGACCTAGTTACAAAGCACATATTTCCATCCTCTGACAGGATATGATAGATAATAATCTCAAATCCTGGTGGCTTAGTTTTAGACTTGAAGTTCTGATGGCTTTGGGGGATTCGTTCTTGATATTTTGAATTTATTATATGTAACTGTTTATGAATATAAGCTGTCACACATATCTATTTGAGTCCATTTCTCCCCCTTAAATACTGTAGTGAATCTCCATCATTCTCAGATAAAGCCCAAGGTCTTTTGAATGCCTGGAATCTCCTTTCCCTCATTCTTTGTCTGGTTGACCCTTCCTCTCTTTATGGGTTCAACTCAGCATTCATCAATTACAGGAAACGTCTTGGGTTTCAGGGTGTGTACAGGCACCCCATCTCTGCTCCTGTATCACTTAGCATATTATAATAAATTCATTCACTGATTCATTGGTTCAAAAAACATTTATTGAGCACTTACTCTTATTGGCTTAGCTCTGTAAGCCCCACCAGGTTAGGGTTGTTTGTTATAAATAGACTTTGATAAATATTTGTTCAACTAAAATGGATATATATTATTTTTAGTTTTAAAAAAGGCTTAACTTGTTACTCACGAATGAACTTGCCATTAGAGAGGCAATATGACGTGGTTAAATAAAAAAGACCTCCTCTCCCATTCCCCAGAGTCAAAAGCAGAATAGCTAGAGGTGGTGGCTAAGAGCCTAGATTTCAGAGTCAAACTGTGTCCAGATTGTGGCTCTTCTGCTTTGGCTTTGTGACATCAGGTCAATTGGCCAGTCTCCTGTGTCTCACATGTGAGATGGAAGTCACACCAACACCTGGTCCACAGGGTTATTGAGAGGATTAAATGAGGAAGGTACAGTGAGGTACAATTAAATGAGAAAGGAGTGCATTGTAAACTCCATAGTGTCATTTATTTATTTATTCAGATTATTAATTTGCTCAATTGCATCCTTGATTGTGCTTCTCAAGCTTTAATGTATATACAAATCACCTGGGGATTTTGTTAAAGTACAGGTTCTGATTCAGTAGGTCTGGGGTGGGGCCCAAGATTCTGCATTTCTAATATGCTCCCAGAGATGCCCTAGTCCAGCGGTCCCCAACTTTTTGGCACCAGGGACTGGTTTGGAAGACAGTTTTTCCACGGAACGGGGTCAGGGGGTGGTTTCGGGATGATTCAAGTGCATTACATTTATTGTGCACTTTATTTCTATTATTATTACACTGTAATATATAATGAGATAATTATACAACTCACCATAATGCAGAATCAGTGGGAGCCCTGAGCTTGTTTTCACTTGCCACTCACTGACAGGGTTTTGATATGAGTCTGCAAGCAATTGATTTATTATGGTCACTGTGCAGTCAGACCTCTCTGCTAATGATAATCTGTATTTGCAGCTGCTCCCCAGCGCTAGCATCACCGCCTCAGCTCCACCTCAGATCATCAGGCATTAGATTCTCATAAGGAGCACGCAACCTAGGTCCCTCACATGCGCAGTTCACAGTAGGGCTCACGCTTCTATGAGAATCTAATGCCGCCACTGATCTGACAGGAGGAGGAGCTCAGGCAGTAATGCGAGCGATGGGGAGCGGCTGTAAATACAGATGAAGCTTCGGGCTCCCTCACCCGCCACTCACCTCCTGCTGTGCAGCCTGGTTCCTAACAGGCCACGTACCCTGATCCCTGGCCAAGGGGTTGGGGACCCCTGCCCTAGTCCACAGACCACACTTTGGTCTAGTCTAGAGAGGTGGTTCTCAAACTTTATTGTGCACCAGAATCTTCTGGATGACTTGTTAAAACGACTGCTGGGTCTCACCTGCAGAGTTTCTGCTTCAGCAGGTCTTAGGTTGGGCCCGATAAGTTACATTTCTAACCAGCTCGCAGGTGATGCTGATGCTGCTGATCTGGGAACTTCACACTTTGAGACCCACTGATCCAGAAAACAAGATTGTTTTACTGGGAGAGTAAATTACTTTGCTATGCTGCAGAAAACAGGAATTGGAGACTTGAGACTTAGATTCTGACTCTTAGATTTTAGTTCTGGTACCTAAACACATTTAGTATTATTTTTAAACAATAATTGACACTAATGTGTCCTTATGGCTTTGTGTTGTCTAAGGCCTGCTACAGCTGTAGCTGTAACAATCTAATCCTAACCTAGGACCCCTGACAAGGATTGCCCTGAGAGCCAGTGAGATTTTGGCTCTTGATCAAGTGTCCTCTTTCTCAGATGAAGGTGGAAATGAGAGGAAAATATTTCAGTAAGGTATTCATTAGGCATTGTGAACACTGGCCCATGTTTTGATAGCCTTTGCCATAGGAAATGAATCACTCAGATAATGGATTCTCTTTATGGACTTAAGGGGAGGGTTGGTACATTTGGAGGACACACATGGTTTAAATGATTCTCCAGGGAATTATTCCTAGCAAATCATTAAAAAAGAGGTGGGGTTCATCATACATGGGTGTTGAATTTTGTCAAAAGCTTTTTTTTTTTACAGACACCCTTTCTATTTATTTGTCAGACTAAGCCAGATTGGACATATATCTAAAAGTCTTCCTTCCTCCTCTATTCTTGCCATGTCTGAATGATGGGCAGAATGTAATTCTCCCACTCTATTGACAGGGTTGACCATGTTACTTGCCTTTGTCCAGTGGAAAGTTAAAAGATGTGATGGGAACACAGGCTTTAAATCACTTGCATGGTTTGGCTTGACATCCTGTGTTCCTGTCATCTACATTTTTACCTAGAATTCCACTCTGGGGAATTGATCCTACAGAAATACACATGTACACAAAAATTATACAAAATCATGGTCATTGTAGAATTGATTGTAAAGGCAAAAAATTGGGAGGAACCTAATGGAAGAATGGGTAAATAAGTTATAGTATATTCTTACTGTGAAATTTTATGCATTATGTCTTTAAAGGGAAAGATGTGAATGGTATATAAAATAGGAAAAGCAAATTGCAGAACTCTATATAATGCTATTTTTGTAATAACAAAAATTATAATCGTGCATATGCAAAGATGCATATTTGCATCTTTATTATATACATATAGAAAAAACCCGAAAAGTATCTCTGGGTACTGCAGTTGGGAGAAGTAGAGAAAAGGAAACTGCTGCTGACAGCTTTTTAAATGTCATATATAAAACATGTATAAGATGAAAAATTTAATGAGTAGAAGATACAAAATGAAAGTGAGAGCTTCTTTCCTTCTCTTAACACCAGCTCCCATCCCACTGATAATAGTTTCCTGTAACTCATCCTAGAAAATGTTTTAATGCCTATATTCACATAATATATGCATCTATTTACTTGTTCTAATAAACATGTTACACATTGTACTGCTACTTGTTCTTTTGCTTTTGATGACACAGAACTACCTTATTCTTTTCACAGAGGCACCCTTATTCCATCATATGGATTTATAGTAATTTAGTTAACATGTCCCCCTTTTTTTTAATAGATCTGTATTGGAGTATAATTGCTTCACAATATTGTGTTAGTTTCTGTTGCATAACAAAGCGAATCAGCCATAAACATACACATGTCCCCATATCCCCTGCTCTTGAGCCTCCTTCCCATCCTCTCTATCCCACCCCTCTAGGTCATCGCAAAGCACTGAGCCGATCTCCCTGTGCTATGCAGCTGCTTCCCACCAGCCAACTATTTTACATTCGGTAGTGTATATATGTTGATACTACTCTCACTTAGCCCCAGCTTCGCCCTACTGCCCCATGTCCTCATGTCCATTCTCTATGTCTACCTCTTTATTCCTGCCCTGCAACTAGGTTCATCAGTACCATTTTTTTTTTTTTTTTTAGATTCTACATATATGTGTTAGCATATGGTATTTGTTTTTCTCTTTCTGACTTACTTCACTCTGTATGACAGACTCTAGGTCCATCCACCTCACTACAAATAACTCAATTTCGTTTCTTTTTATGGCTGAGTAAAATTCCATTGTATATATTTGCCACATCTTCTTTATCCATTCATCTGTCAATGGACATTTAGGTTGGTTCCATGTCCTGGCTATTGTAAATAGAGCTGCAATGAACATTGTGGTACATGACTCTTTTTGAATTATGGTTTTCTCAGGGTATACTCCCAGTGATGGGATTGCTGGGTCAAATAGTAGTTCTATTTCTAGTTTTTTGAGGAGCCTCCGTACTGTTTTCCATAGTGGTTGTATCAATTTACATTCCCACCAACAGTGCAGGAGGGTTCCCTTTTCACCACACGCTTTCCAGCATTTATTGTTTGTAGATTTTTTGATAATGGCCATTCTGACCTGCGTGAGGTGATAACTCATTGTAGTTTTGGTTTACATTTCTTTAATAATTAGTGATGTTGAACATCTTTTCTTGAGTCTTGGCCATCTGTATGTCTTCCTTGGTGAAATGTCTATTTAAGTCTTCCACCCATTTTTTAACTGGATTATTTGTTTTTTTGATATTGAGCACCATGAGCTGTTTGTGTATTTTGGATATTAATCCTTTGTCTGTTGTTTCAGTCTGCAAATATTTTCTCCCATTCTGAGGGTCGTCTTTTCATCTTGTTTATGGTTTTCTTTGCTGTGCAAAAGCTTTTAAGTTTAATTAAGTCCCATTTGTTTATTTTTGTTTTTATTTTCGTTACTCTAGCAGGTGGGTCAGAAAAGATCTTGCTGTGGTTTATGTCAAAGAGTGTTTTTCCTATGTTTTCCGCTAAGAGTTTTTATAGTGTCTGGTCTTACATTTAAATCTTTAATCCATTTGGAGTTTATTTTTGTGTATGGTGTTAAGGAGTGTTCTAATTTCATTCTTTTACATGTAGCTGTCCAGTTTTCCCATCAGCACTTATTGAAGAAGCTGTCTTTTCTCCATTGTATGTTCTTGCCTCCTTTGTCCTAAATTAGGTGACCAAATGTGCATGGGTTTATCTCTGGGTATTCTTTTTTTTTTTTTTTTTTGCGATACGAGGGCCTCTCACTGTTGTGGCCTCTCCCATTGCGGAGCACAGGCTCCAGACGCACAGGCTCAGCGGCCATGGCTCACGGGCCCAGCCACTCCATGGCATGTGGAATCTTCCCAGACCAGGGCACGAACCTGTGTCCCCCTGCATCGGCAGGCGGACTCTCAACCACTGCGCCACCAGGGAAGCCCTATCTCTGGGCATTCTATCCTATACCATTGATCTATATTTCTGTTTCTGTGCCAGTACCATACTATCTTGGTTATTGTAGCTTTGTGGTATAGTTTGAAGCTGGAGAGCCTGATTCCTCCAACTCAGTTTTTCTTTCTCAAGATCGCTTTTGCTATTTGGGGTCTTCTGTGTTTCCATACTAATTGTAAAATTTTTTGTTCTAATTCTGTGAAGAATGCCATTGGTAGTTTGATAGGGGTTGCACTGAATCTGTAGATTGCTTTGGGTAGTATAGTAATTTTCACAATATTGATTCTTCCAATACAAGAACATGGGATGTTTCTCCATTTGTTTATGTCATCTTTGATTTCTTTCATCAGTGTTTTATAATTTTCTGAGTACAAGTCTTTCACCTCCTTAGGCAGGTTTATTCCTAGGTATTTTATTCTTTTTGTTGCAGTGGTAAATGGGAGTGTTTCCTTAATTTCTCTTTCTGATTTTTTGTTGTTGGTGTATAGGAATGCCAGAGATTTCTGTGCATTAATTTTGTATCCTGCAACTTTACCAAATTCATTGATTAGTTCTACTAGTTTTCTGGTGGCATCTTTAGGATTTTCTGTGTATAGTATCATGTCATCTGCAAACAGTGACATTTTTACATCTTCTTTTCCAATTTGTATTCCTTTTATTTCTTTTTCTTCTCTGATTGCCGTGGCTAGGACTTCCAAAACTATGTTGAATTATAGTGGTGAGAGTGGACATCCTTGTCTTGTTCCTGATTTTAGTGGAAATATTCAGTTTTTCACTATTGAGTGATGCTTGCTGTGGGTTTGTCATACATGGCCTTTATTATGTTGAGGTAGGTTCCCTCTATGCCCATTTTCTGGAGAGTTTTTGTCATAAGTCAGTGTTGAATTTTGGCAGAAGCTTTTTCTGAGTCTATTGAGATGATCACATGATTTTTATTCCTTAATTTGTTAATGTGATATATCACATTGATTGATTTGCATATATTGAAGAATACTTGCATCCCTGAGATAAATTCTACTTGATCATGGTGTATGATCCTTTTAATGTGTCGTTAGATGCTGTTTGCTAGTATTTTGTTCAGGAATTTTGCAGTTATGTTCATCAGTGATATTGATCTATAATTTTCTTTTTTTGTGATATCTTTGTCTGGTTTTGGTATCAGGGTGATGGTGGCTTCATAGAATGAATTTGGGAGTGTTTCTCCCTCTGCAATTTTTTGGAAGAGTTTGAGAAGGATCGGTGTTCGCTCTTCTCTAAATGTTTGATAGAATTCGCCTGTGAAGCCGTCTGGTCCTGGACTTTTGTTTGTTGGAAGATTTTTAATTATGGTTTCAATTTCATTACTTGTGATAGGTCTGTTGAAGCAATTTTACTCCAATAACGATCTATTTAAAAAAAAAGAAGTGAGGGTACTGTTCAAACTTGTTTCTAGTTAAGGCAAAAATTAGAAAGATGCAATATCAAAATATACTGAACTAAATCATTCTATATTTGTTGGTAGTATAGCTCTTTTGAGTGGAGAGAACTTTGGTTGCATGTTCTGGAAGATCAATTGTCCTCTTCTGTCAGCCTGGTACTGTTAGGCCAAGCAACCTCTTTATTTTAAAGGAGAAAAATAAAATGCCCACAAAACGAAATCATGCTTCCTTATCCTGAAAAATGGACCAACTATCGATAGTCCATATTTATTGTCCCTTCTTTTATACAGAATAGAGTGAGGTCAAAAGAGTGGTTCTTGTCCCCAAGATGCTTATAATCTTAAGAGAAATGAGGATTTATAGAAACACTTGTATTATAAGTAGACTAGAATAACTGATATATTAACCATACTACCAATATGAAGAGGGAATACAGAGGAAACAATGACACATTCTGCTTGAGGAAGTTGGGGAAGGCTTAAGAAGGATGTAGTATGTGAGCTGAAACTTTAAAAATTAAAAGCAGTTCATTTGATGGAGGCCTGTTGAGGAGCTTATAGCTACACACTTAATACACTGAGCCTAGAAATAAAGTTTCCACTTACTGTGCCTTGCAAGCATTGTAAGAGTTATTTTCCTCAAGTCAGTGATGTATGATGCAGAAAAATAGAAGTGAACTTTACCACAGGAAGTGTGTGTTACATTATGTCACATGAAAGGTCAGTTGTTGCCTAGATATTTTTTAGATTTCTGTGCCCTGATTGCCGCAAGAGCCAATGAAGTTTTGGTTGCTGCCCAGATGATTGGTTTTTTGTTTTGTTTGTTGGTTTTTTTCTGGTCACACAACTGTAAAATAGAGTTCAAGGCTGTCTATAGTTTAAAGACTGATAACTTCCTAAGACACACTTCAACTTTGGAAGACATAATGGTAAATTAGTTCTTTACATCTTGTAGAGCCTTATACATTATATTTTTTTTCAGATTTTCAAAAATTTTATTCTATTTAATTTTATTTTTAAAGCTTATTTATAGTAAGATAGTTGGACAAGATTAAAAAAAAAGAAATAATGGTCTGTTTAGATCTGACTTTAAATTATATGGGAATCAAACTTGTTCTTTGCCATCATACTTGTTTTGGGACCCCACTAGATTCTCATTTCCTTGACTGTTTTATTTCCTCAACTGATACATTCCTCCCTATCAGCAGTCTTCTGGTATCATTTCCTTATTTGCCTCCCTAGACTTTGAAACCGATCCTTTTGACCACGCTCACTTTTGGATCACTATAGAATCAATTGGAGTTGGCCTTACTGTCCTTCTCTTGTAAAGCTCAGATATATATATATATATATATATATATATATATATATATTTTTTTTTTTTTTTGCGTTACGTGGGCCTCTCACTGTTGTGGCCTCTCCCATTGCAGAGCACAGGCTCCGGACGCGCAGGCTCAGCGGCCATGGCTCACAGGCCTAGCCGCTCCGCGGCATGTGGGATCTTCCCGGACCGGGGCACGAACCCGCGTCCCCTGCATCGGCAGGCGGACTCTCAACCACTGCGCCACCAGGGAAGCCCTCAGCTATATATTGCATAGTTCTGCAACATTTCGTGTGAGCGTTCATAATGGAGAGAAGGTAAATGTTCGCTTAGTCTGCAGCTCCAGCTCTTACAAACTTCTCAAGCCACTTGCCGTTTATCTTTTGCTACCACCACCCTATGGAGACTTTTGCTGCTAATAGCAGCTCCCTAGTGTTATAGTTGAGCGGTCCCCAACCTTTTTGGCACCAGGCACCAGTTTCAGGGAAGACAATTTTTCCACGGACGGTGGGGTGGGGGGATGGTTCAGGTGGTAATGAGAGTGATGGGGAGTGATGGCGAGAGGCAGATGAAGCTTCGCTCGCTCATCTGCCACTCACCTCCTGCTGTGAGGCCGGGTTTCTAACAGGGCGGACTGGTACCGGTCTGCGGCTCGGGGGTTGGGGACCCCTGTTATAGTTATTGAATTAATCCTGTCCTACATGACTTGCAGAAAGCTTTGACTTTGTTGACCCCTGATTCCTTAAAGCAATCTCTTCCCTTGACTTCCAAAGCACCGCAGTTTTCTTACTACCCACATTGATTCTCCTTTTCAGTCTCCTTCTAGGACTTCCTATGCTCACCCCCTTCCCATTATCAAGGGGACTCAGCACTCAGTCTTATGTCTTTTCCCACTCTATGTATCTTCCCATGGTGACTCCATTAAAATCTCTGGCTTCAAACGTATTTTATAAGCTTATGACTCCCAAATTTATTGCCATTTTTGAAACATTAGCTGATATATCTCAGTATTTCCTGTTCCCCATTGGTTTACCACTCAACAAAAATAAAAACAAAACCCAAAATGCAAAGTAGCAGATTTTTCTAGGTTCACAAGTCTTGGGAGGAAGTGACAAGACTTCAATGAGGAAATAGCTGCACGGTGTATCTAGGCAGACATGGTTTGGACACTTGAATCAATGTTCCCCTGATTTGTCTCCAAAATAATTGTGTGGGACTACAAAACTGTGAGATACTGGCATGAGGAGAAACCTTAGAGATATTCTTTCATCTATTTTACAGGTGAATAGTAAGTGGCAGAGATAGTACTAGAACCCAAATCATCCAGAGATGCTCTACCTGCTGCCATCTCAGGACCTAATAATGTGGTACTCTTCCCCTAAATCTGAGTGAGTTTAAGGATATCAAGAGAAATCCCTGTTTCTATATAGACAGAATAATAACTAATAGGTGATCCCAGGAGATTTCAGTTATATTAGTTGTTACAATTGGTTTATAACAATATAACGTCGCACATGTTGAAACTTTAATAGCAATGTATATATGTGTGTGCGAAAAAGACACTAGTTAGAGAAACTTGGAAACTTTTTACTCTAATCGTATGCCTACTTTTAGCCAGTGTTTATGGAGGCCAACATTATTCCTCTTCGGTAACTGTATTTCCCTGTTTTCTCCAAGGGTCATGTGAAAGACTGTGTATAATTCAGAAGAGTTATTTCTACACTGAGAAAAAAATACCTCATATTTAAATCAATTCAAGTCTCTTCCTGACGTCTAGGCTGTATCTAGGACACATCTGGACGTTTGGAAGCATCCAAATTTGACTGAGTTTTCTAGTTTTCAACAGAATATTTAGTAAATAAAAGAATGAGGAACTTATACTAATCATTGTTTTTTTAAAGGCAAGAGCATGTCAGTGGAGCCTATATCACTATAGCGCAGCCGTTATTTCTTGTCATACATCAGACTTGCCCCACTTTAGTGGAGGAGGCTGACATTCAACGGGTGTGGTTTCTGAGGTTGCCACATGGCCTTGCCATGACTTAAAATAGCTCTCTCTGGTTGCCAGATGGCCTGGGGAAGCACCAAACACAAGCCTCATTGACCATAGAACTTGGTGTCTTAGGACTGAAAGCTCTTTCAGGATACCTTTTAAGTTTCTGTTTTTAAATATCTGGAGCATTTCAAGCCTTAAACCAAGATCTGGCTCCTCTTCTCCCCCTACCTTTAGTGAAAACAGAGGGTACGAATTGATTTGGGGCACAGAAAGTGAATGCTGACATTTCAGCATTCCCCTGAGAACACATTATTAGTCATTAACTACTTTCCAGAAGAAAGTCTCCCTTCTTCAGCCTAAATCCTTTGGAAATTGTGTGAATAAGAGATGTGGAGAAACCTCATGGGGAGCCTATTCTGAGAGTCTGCGATATGTACCTTAAGGTACCTGGCAGGGGTGGAGGAAGCAGCCTCATATATACTCTTCAGGTCCAATTCCCCATTGTGTGTAGATGCATAAAATGCAATTTACTTCCAGTTATTGAATGATAATGTCTTGAAAATGAGAAAAACAACCGTCTTGAAGGAAAAGTCAAAGAGCATTATTTAGGGAAGGGAATTACTTTTCCTTCTTATAGAATGGAAAAATGAGATAAATTGGTTTGAAAAGAGGAAAATAAATATATTGTAAGGAAGATTTTATTTATCAAACATTTATTGAGTACCTGCTACATGCCAGAGATAGTTCTAGGCTCTGGATATATAATAGTCAGTGGACTAGGCCTCATGGGCTTCCCACTCTAGTGGAAGGGATGGCAGGAGACCTAACCCAGTGTGTGTGTGTTTGTGTGTGTGTGAAGAGGAATCAAAGGACATTCCCCTAAAGAGGTGATGTTTAAGCCAAGACTTGAAAGAGGTTAGATGGACAAAGTCCTCAGTTTAGTTTGGCTTCATTTTCAATGATCCTGTTACAAAACAAGACAAAAATTCAGTTCTAGATCTTTTATTTTTCCTACCCATTGATGGTTGCCTGTCAGAGATACAATTCTAATTTCAACAGGAGATAATTCGATTGCTATCTCTTTTTCTAACCCTTGCATAGACATTTATTTCTTGTATCCCCCTTGGCAACCACAAGTCTGTTCTCTATGTGGGATGATGTCTTAATAGTCTCTGTTCAGATACAATATAGCTCTATGATGAGTAACCAAAGAACTCAAGATGGATGAAGAAAAAAAAAATAGCTGCTTTCACAGCATCATCTTGCATTGAGAAAAGTATATCAAAATATCCTTCTTCCCATACAATTTATTCAATCCTTAACAAACTTATTGAGCATCTACCACGTGCAGGCCCTGTGTTTGTCATGGAGATACGATGGTGAGCAAAATAGACATTGTACTGGCTCTTGTGGAGTGTATAGTCTGATGGAGGAAGACAGACTTCATATAAATAATCACTCAGGTATCTAGTTCCTAAGTCTATCAAAAGAGACAATGTAGGTAAAAACATTGAAATAAAAGATTTTAGCTGGGACTTCCCTGGTGGTGCTGTGGTTAAGAATCCGCCTGCCAGTGCAGGGGACATGGGTTCGATCCCTGTACTGGGAAGATCCCACATGCCGCGGAGCAACTAAGCCCGCGAGCCACAGCTACTGAGCCCGCGTGCTGCAATTACTGAAGCCCGTGTGCCTAGACCCCCTGCTCTACAACAAGAGAAGCCCTTGCTCTCGCAACTAGAGAAAACCTGTGCACAGCAACGAAGACCCAACACGACCAAAAAATAAATTAAAAAAAAAAAAATTTTAGCTAAATATAGCAGGAAAGTTTAAAGTTTTGTTCAATTTTTGGCTGTAACTCATGGTTTCTTCCTCTCTTCCCCTCATCCTCCTGCAATAATTATTTAAACTTAAGACTTCTGTAGTAAAAATATCATAAATTATTGTTTATTTTGGTTATTTTATTACTTGGCTTGCCTCGATGGCCAATGGCAAAATGCATTTTGGGGTAAACACCAGTCTGATTTACCCCCGAGTTGTTTTCCAATATTTAGTGAGTCAGAATTCCAGTTTTTCAGGGAATTTTTGGAGCTCTGGAAAATTATCAACATCCATAATCAGGGGTGTATATTCTTGCACATTAAGAACATGAAAGGACAAATAGCTACAGAGGTATAAAATATGATCAACAGTCATTTGCACTGCTATCCACATGTCAGGAAGACTACTCTTAGAAGCTTATGAAGTAATTATACGTAGCCCAACATATTTTTTTCTGGCTCCAGATCTAAGAAAATAACTTAAAATAACTTTTAATTTTTTTAGTATTAGAAGGTAGACACTGGAGGAGCAAACTAACCTCTTTAATATGGCAGGACAACATACTACTAGTCAGTTGATGTTTCATAGTTTCCTTTGAAATTTTTGGACATAAATTAGAAAAAAATCCCAGAATTAATTTCTTTTCTTTCTAGTTTTTTTCTTGTTTGCCTTCCTTCCTTTTCTTTATTTTTCCTTCCTTTTCCTTCACTCCCCTCCCCTGCCCTCCCTTCCCCTTTCTTTCCCTTCCCTTCCTTTCCCTTCTCTTTCTTTTTTCCTGAATGCTGTCATGTGGACCTCTGAGCTGTGTTGCTAATATTCATGATACATATGCTACTGATAGATAATAAACAAGTATGGGGGTGAGAGGGCACACGAAATGGTGTGATGATATTGGAGAATACTTTCCACAGATATTTGATTTCTCAGGTCAAGGAAACTGCTAATAATCTGAAAAGGAAAGGCTTATTTACTACTTTTGCTTAATGCTGTGAAAATATGATCTTTAGTCGTAGTCTGTTGTTAAATTGCTTACTGTTTTAATAAAAATACTACAGCTGAACTGGTAAGAATAAAGATAGCAAGTTAAGAAAGATGGAATAAAAGAAATGAAAAAATAAAAGAGTGAAACACCACTGACATCATCACCACTAAAGTAGATACTTCCCCAAATCAATGTCCTACCTCTGTTCATCTTCCTGGCCATAGATAGCAGCCAGATAAGAACTGTATAAAGAAGCAGTGAATAGAACAGTGGTTACCACAGGCGGGGAGGTAGAGGAAGTGGGGAGATGTTGGTCAAAGTGTACAAAGGTGCAGTTATGTCAGATGCATAAGTCTAGAGATCTAATGCATGGCATGATGGCTGTAGTTGATCATACTGTAGCGAATACTGAAAATTTGCTAAACGTTCTTGCCACATGTACACAAAAGGTGACTACGTGAGGTGATGGCGTGTTCATTAGCTTGACAGTAGTAATCATTTCACTATGTATGTGTATATCAAATCATGTTGTATGCCTTAAATATACATAATTTTTATTAAAAAACATATATAAGATGCACTTCTTATGCTCTAAATCATGCCTTGTCTGCAGGGTGATATCATCGCCAAGGAGTTGACAATTAGTTTATACACAGTATATCTACCACATTAACATTTCATGGAGGAGGGGAGTGATGTTAAAAAATGTCTAAAAAGTTCTTCAGGGGAAGGAAATAATGAAAACAAATGCTTGAGAAACACCGCCCTTGATGGTATGTTTGTGCTGTGTAGAGGAGATAATTTACTTCTGGTGAAATTACTTAAATCTTGGTTTTCTTTTTATTATTCTGCTGTAAGATTAGTCGTTTATTCTTTTTTTTTAATTACTTAAATCTTAAAGAATTTGATATTTATGTTACAACATCAACTAGGAAATGACCATGGTAGGATGAAGTCAAAATAGTAGCACAGCTAATAAATGACAGACGAGCCTGAGACAAATGGATAGGCTTCTCAGTAGCCTTACTATAAATCTAACAAAGCAGGACCCAAACAGACTCATATTGGCAATAAAAAAGGGGAAGGACGTAAATCCTTCTTTGCTTATTTACAGAATCTATAGTTTTCATGTGTACATGTACAGTAGCCATTCTCTAACTTGCCAGATTAACAGAGGTTCTCCATACTCTCTGGAATACATCCTGGCTGAGGTCCATGGCACTTGGAACACTCCAGGCTAGTAGGCTACTTGCTAGTACAGCTCATGCTTCTGTTCTTCCCAGTTGAGTCATATGCTTACAAGAGTCAACTTGGTTTGTTCCCAAACCTGTTAATGCCATTTGCATTTGTTACCATACTTAGTTATTATTCAAGAAAATAGCAGGCAAGTGTAGGAAATCAAAAAGAAAGAGGATGTTTTTACAAACACCGAGTTGAATGCTTTAGAAAGAACCAATAAAGAGAGTCACAAATTTAAATTGAGAAGAGTCAAGGTGGTTGTACACTTGTGCCCAGCCACGTTCAAGTCCAGGTATGGAGAAGGTAGAGCTTTGGATTTAGCCAATTTGGGGGTTTTTCCAGAGGAGTATGAAGGAGGAAAAGAAGACCTAAGGAGTTAAATGTATATGTGAGTTAGCGAGTATAGTGATGGATATTGGACTTTAAGATGGCTAAGGAGGAAAATGAGAACATGAAGGTTGTGAGAGACACTGAAAAGAGGGTAGGCTTGGTCAAATGGAAGGGGTTGGGGGTAAGAGAGTCATCTGAAATATTGGAGGTTGTAACTGGAGAATGGAATGCTTGAAATTGAGATTACAGAGGGCGTGCAGTTAATGGTAATGACAAGCTAGGATTGGGTGGTTGTAGTGTTGTAGAGAACAACTCAATAGGGGTGAATAAAAAAGATATGAGAGGCCAGGTTATATTGGATGGATATTGAAACCACCAAGAGCTATTCCAGGAATAGGGTTGGAGGGAGACAGTGAAATGGCTCAAGGAAGAAAGAGTGACATGCGATTTAGTAAGTGGCAAATATATAAAAGACAGAGAAGGTTGTGGGCTGCCATAGCTGGGAAGAGCGTTGTGGAGGAATGGGGTTACCTCTGGGTGTTGAAGGCTGAAGAGTCAGGTTGGGATGGACAGAGAGAACAGAGGAAGGTGTTTCAAGCTGTGGGTCACAGAATAAGCAAAGACCAAATGGCAGGAAGGAACATAGTATGATTTTGAGGTCGGTGAGTTTACCAGGTGTCGCAGCTTCAGATTGTGAAACATTTGGAATGTTGGACTGAGGATTCTTGTTTTTGTGCTTTTAACTTTTTCTGTAGAAAAGTAATGATTGTTTGGCTGCTGCCTTTTTCAAATTCTCTCAAAGCGCTAATCTTTACTGATGTTATCATGCGAGTCAGATTCACTCTTGCATTGAAGCTGTGAGAAATTGCCTATACTTGTAAACAGAGGTAAATAGTCAAACACATTAAAATATAAAAGGACAGGTGGAAACAGATTAGAAAACAAAAATTTAGTGTACACTCAATAGGCTATATTTTCAGATGCTTGTGTCTGGTAAACCTCAGAGTCTTTATGTTTGAACCCTGATTTTAGAACTCTTTATCTTAGAATGCCACACCTTCAAATTAGTGGTGGTTTTTCCACAGAACTAAAAGTAAACTAAGTTAATTCTGCCATTTCTACTTCCCTTTGGCTTTCCATTCACTATTTTTATAAAACACAATAACAATTTACTGATTTGAGAAGAGATATTGAACTTTCATGAGAACTTATATATAGGGCTAGTCTGACCAGGGTCTTCTATTTCTTCAGCTAGAACAACATGGAAAGGCAAGTTACCAGAAAGCTTCTACTTGAGGTGTAATCAGAATAAAGGTGGGCTTCCCTGGTGGAGCAGTGGTTGAGAGTCCGCCTGCCGATGCAGGGGACACGGGTTCGTGCCCCGGTCTGGGAAGATCCCACGTGCCGCGGAGCAGCTGGGCCCGTGAGCCGTGGCCGCTGGGCCTGCGCCCGTGTACCACCAAAAAAAAAAAAAAAAAAAAAGAATAAAGGTAATTTTTTGACTAGACAAATACCTGGTGACATCAGGTTGTGTGTTCCCAATGTGTCCATCTCCAAAAGGGTCTCCTGGTGGGAAAGAGATGGAACACTCAAAAGTTTCATTGAAGAGACTTTACCAAAGGGACTCTTTACAGGGGTGTGGGCAGAGTTAAGGGAACTAACAAACATTACGAAGCACCTAGGGGAGTAGTATACTTGGGATGCTGTTACTGTTCCTCAGCCTGAAGGGACAGGGAGAGTGAGTGGCATTAGAAAACCCAGCACGAGTTATAGCCATGGAGAGGGGCAACCAACAGGTGCTGTGGCCCTAAACAGAGGAATGCACCACTGCCAAAACCTTGCCAGTCAGGGGAGGTGCAGACGGAACAAATACCCTGGTCTCGCTCTTCTCACCCTCTAGTCTCATTCAGTTGGTGGGATCCAACTGGAATCCAGAAGGCAAGAGAGCCTAGATGATGTAACCAAAGTGGTCAGCCTCTTACAGCAAGAAAGAGAAAAGCCGAGAATAGATCTGGAGAGAAAAAAGAGAATGACCAACACCCTACTTTTTCAACACTTTGATTCAATTAAAAATCTGAAAAAATTATTTTTGTTATTAAGCCGCTGATGGGTTTAGAACTGGGCTCAATAAGTAGAACATACTGGGGAATAATCCAAATGAATGGCAGGTAGAAGCCAAAATACCAGCTTGATGGGAACAAGCTTGGTGGGAAGACCTATGAATCCACAGCTGAGCCCAAAATACGTCAGTCTTCTCCACCCTGTCTCAGATGGCACCAAACCATGTGGGAGAGAAAGCAGAAATGTATGCTTTCTGTGGGCAGTTTGCCTCCCTTCCTCAAAGGAAGATGGGGAACAAAGGGGCAGCCCCACCCACCGGGGAAAGCTGGAAGTGTAAAGCCCAGTGTATGGCCTCTGAAGGCAGCTCATGCCCAGGAGGAAAATGGGTGAGGCTGGACCACTTGTGCCTGATTACTCTTCTCAAACTTACCAGGCAGAGAGGTCTCTCCACTGCCTTGGAGCAGACTGAAGGAAGGGCATTGGAGGGGACTGCCTTTTCTCCACCACAGTTTCTCATTCACTGACTTATTCAACTTAGATGCTTTCAGGAGTTAGGCATCCTACAGATGCAGGGAATGCAACGATGAAGAGGATACGATTTATCCCTAGATGGTACTAATAAGAACTGCTAATGGTTACTGAGGATGCTCCTTAAGGCAGGATGTATTTTTCATTCCTTTCTCATGAAATATTCACAGCCACCATATTAGACAGATACTATTACTAGCTTTATTTTACAATTTGAAGAAACTGAGGCTTAGCAAAGTTAAGGGACTTGCTTAAAGTCACCGATTAGTTAGGGGCAGAGCTAGGATTTAAACCCTACAGTCTGGCTCCAGAGCTAGTGTTCCTAACTCCATCCCATGTCACAGGTCAGCGCTGGAAACAGGCTTGTGAACAAATAATTACAGTGTAATGAATGACGTAAGTGCGAATGGAGGGCTGTACAACGTGCGAAGGGAGAGAGGAAGGACTGACTACACAGGTCTATGTGTACGACATTTGTGTGATTTCCCTTGTCCATTGCCAGAAATGAACATAGTGGTGTCTTTATTGTTACTATACATGAAGTCAGATACAGAGCTCAATTCATGCTGCCCTGCTGTCCCTCCCAAGCATAACAGCACTTAAAATAATTTCTTCCTGACATCTTGGACCCCTTCCAAGAGTTCTGTTCCAGCTTTTGGATAAGGCAGAAACAGGAAGAGGATTTCCTAATGTTCCCCGACTAGAGACCTAAGTTGGAATTCAGAATCATTTTGTGATTAAAATCATTGTTAAGATTCTGTTGTCCTATAATATGTATATGTGTGTGTGTCAACTATATTATATAACAGCCGTGATACATGTGCTACAAAAATATCACTAAAATCAGCTGTGAGATTGGTGAAATTCCTATACTTCTCTCTATATAGGCCTTATGTCAAATGAAGTTGATTTTCTCTTTATAAAGTGGAATTCTCTCAAACATTTATTTTTGCTATGAATTTATCATAATTCAGTAGTCACAATGTCTGCTAATAATGGAAGACAAATCTACTTTTCTGTTTCATACCTCTGGGTAGAAATTTTTTCAACTTGGCCCCCTTTGGTGAATCATCTCACAGCTCATCTTTTTTTTTTTTTTTTTGCGGTACACGGGCCTCTCACCGTTGTGGCCTCTCCCGTTGTGGAGCACAGGCTCCGGATGCGCAGGCTCAGCAGCCATGGCTCACGGGCCCAGCCGCTCCACGGCACGTGGGATCTTCCCGGACTGGGTCACGAACCCGTGTCCCCTGCATCGGCAGGCGGACTCTCAACCACTGCGCCACCAGGGAGGCCCTCACAGCTCATCTTTGACATACTGAACATCCATACCTTTGGTTTTTATATCACTCTATCCTAGAGGAGGTTTCATGAGGTTTGTATGACCAGACTGGATACTGTAAACAGGTGCTGCCTGCTGCCGCCAAGTGACGGCCTATTCATGCCAGGATATTAAGCACATCCTGCCGTTCAGTGTAAACACCAGGTGGGATTCTAAGCCACTCAGCACAGAGTCCCATACTCTTTCCTCCTGAATGAATGAAAATCTCTGGAAAGTCCCTGCTTAGAAATTCTCTAAAACTTTTGAAGTCAGTGAGTCTCACTCTAAAAGGACCCAAAAAGAGGGCTGGATCCATGACTCCCATGCCTCCCCTATTCACCGCATATTTCTTGGAGTGACCTCAGAAACACACAGGAAAGTTCCAAGTTAACATGTAGCCCTCTTTTTTTGTACTAGGTTATACAGGGTTTCAGGGGTTCAAGGTTGGAGAAATCCTCCCTCCTTTCCAAAGGTGAAATTGCCTAGGAGTTTTGCACTCCTGGCTCATTACTACTTTTTTCTCCTTTTAGGACTAGAGAGAAGACAAAGTGAGACAAGCTAAACCTTACAACAATGGGATAAACTCTGGTCTTAAAGCAGGGTCTTTGGTCTGTAGAATAAATGGTGACACTACTTAGACCCACCCAGATCCATCATCAATGAAGTTTCCCAGGAGGAGGTACAGCCTAGCTTACTGATTGGCCAGATGTCAGCACACAAAGGTGCATGGACACTGTAGCTCTCTTCTCATGGCCTTTTCTTCCTTAAGCATACGAGTATATCATACAGGCATAGGTGGTCCGATAAATGGAATAATTTTGGAGGGGGGCACAGTGCAATAGCTTTGAAGGAAAAGAGGCTAGGTCTTCTGATAACTTATTCATTGTCAAAGGAATAATCTGAAAATTGACCATTGTGGCAAACCACTGGCTGTCTCCCAATATTGATTCTCCCCCTTTTTTTCTATGGTAACAGAATCCCCCAATATGTAGCTGGGAACAACCTTGAAGTTCTGTTGGTCATATGACTAAGTTTTGGCTAATGGAATATAAGCAGAAGTGATGCCATTTCTGAGTTGTGTCCTTAAAGGAAGGGGCAGGCCATCCTTTTCTCCATCTTACCCTCCAGTTGGCTGGAATGTGAGTGTGAAGATGATCCATCTTAGATCATGTGGGTCCAAGGATGGCCAAGTTACATGATAGAAGGCACCTGGGTCTCTGAGCCTCAAGGCGTGACACCAGACCTGGGCTCCTTACCCCCAGACTGTTAGATGAGAAAGGAAAAACCACCTATTGTGTTTAAACCCTTATTATCTTGGGTCTCAGGACTATCCTAAGTTGATGACTTTGGATTTCAATAGAATAGAGTCTTTTAGTTGAGAACATTGCCTTGTTAATTTAACTCATCTGTTTCAACAGGTAGCCTTCCTTTTCTCAGAGCTCTGTAGCTTCCAGGTAGGGTGCTGCCTTTTGGGGGGTTACACAGAGAAAGAAGAAAGGGCTGTGAAATTAGGCCTCAGGTCGAATAGGGAGTGGAGATATAGACTTTTCACTTAGACCCAAAAATCCTGTTTGATCCTGTTGTTAGGACATCTATGAAATTTCCATATTCTATCCCAGGAAAAGAAATTTAATTTTTCTTTGATGCCACATTCTTCTTTAGCCAGCAATACAAGAAAACCACTGTTTGCTGTGGCTTTTTGGCAGAACTCTGAAGTGTGGCCTGAATCTGGGAACCCACAATCCAAGAATAAGGCACCATTTACATACAAAATTGTTGAATTTGGGTAGAAACTAATTCCAGCTATGCTTGTGAAGCCACTGCCTTGCAGGGTTAAAAAAAGAGCTTATTTTTAAAGTGTGTTTCACTGTTTACTGGTGACTACCAAAATAATTATTTCCTGTGTGGGTCACAGGGAGTGAGGTAATCCCAAGGAAAATGTTCCATTGTGCTTACTGGGCTGGGCAGTGCAGCAGCTCCAGACATTCCCTTAAAGGAAAGGTAATCGTGCTGAATGATAAAGTCTGATTCATATGCCCCTTGGAGGGAGATCCATTTTCTACTTGTTACTTTCAGGATCTTATGAGAGATGGCACATGTGACCATACACATACACATACACATAGAGTAGCATGTCTGTGGGTGCCCTTATCATGTTGGTTCATTTAAATAGTTTTATAGATGTTTTAGAAGGAGAATGTCTTTAGGAGCCAAGATAATGCTCTCTGCCCCTAACAGTGTAAAAGAAGAAACGTACCTTGTACAAGTTGTTATTGGTTTACCTGAGCAACTTGAGGGCATGCTTCATTTGCCTTTGTCTTCCCAGCCCATACTAATGGGCCCATCACTGAATGCAATGCTCATTAACCATCTGTGGATGAAAGTATAGCTTGTAAAGGAAGTGAATTCCAGGGAGGGGACTACTACTCCAAAACTGATTTCCTCGGTACCATGACAATGAGATGAGAGAGTTTGCCAGAAGGTATGTCTGGCCAGCCAAGATTGGAGCATCCTTGAGCTATCAAACTCCATGGTTCCAGTGGTTAAACAGTTCTGTGCTTCCAAACTCCATCTTCCCTGGAGTGATAGGCATAGAATTTTCCACACAAATGTGTTACATACTGGCACAGCAAGTAGAGTGAACTGTAGCAGCTGGATCAACAGGGGACAGACAATCAAACGAGGCCAAATGGGATACTACTTCTGGTCCTAAAGCAGAGAAATGCTTTTTTTTTTTTTTTTTTTTTTATGGTACACGGGCCTCTCGCTGTTGTGGCCTCTCCTGTTGCGGAGCACAGGCTCCGGACACGCAGGCTCAGTGGCCATGGCTCACGGGCCCAGCTGCTCCGCGGCATGTGGGATCTTCCCGGACCAGGGCACGAACCCATGTCCCCTGCATCAGCAGGAGGACTCTCAACCACTGCGCCACCAGGGAAGCCCAGGAATGCTTTTTAATATATACTACCTGATACTTCACCCTGCCGAACCTTCCATTGCTGCTCTGGTTTAAGAGTATAACATGTATGTCACAGATTACAGAGCTGCATATCATAAAAGGCAATGTTCACCACTGATTAATCCACTCACCCAATTTTTATTGAGTGCCTGCTATGTGTTAGGCATTGTATTGGTGCTGGGGTTTGGAGGTGAACAAGCCAGATGTGGTCCCTGCCCTTAAGATTTTAGCCTCTAATAGAAGAGATAGACAAAAAACACACACCAAAAATAGAGAAAAATTACAAATTGTGGCAATTTAAGAAAAACAAACTGGATTTTGAGGTAGGGAATAAAAGAAGTACCCAATTTACATAAAGTGCTCAGAAATGACTATCAGCGGGAGGAGTGAACCCTGGGAAGAGTGTGAAGGGGAAGAACTTTCCAGGCAGAGGAAAGAGTTCATATTAAGGAACTGACACCTAAAAGAAATTGGTGTTTCAGAGGATACAAAAAAACAATGCTCATGGGTTTGCAGCAGAGTGAGTGACAGGGAGAGGCTGCCCTAACTGGCAGAAGTCCTCCAAGGATTTTTTTATCTACTGTCGAGGAGTATTTACAGGGCAGTCAGGGGGTTTGACATCATTATCCAGAGGAAGAGGTCTGAGCTTGAGTGTGTTCCTTCCACTACATGTTCAAAGTCTTGTCTCAGCAACTATATGTTCCATTCTGTCGAGTAATGATGAGCAAAATGGAAAGTTGGAATTCATCTGAAATGTAGGAGAAAAGCAAGTGCAGGTGGAACTGTAGAGCTTAGTATTGTCACCCAAGTATCAGGCTAAAATGAGCAAACCATGGTTGGGAGTGGCCATCCACACCTGGTTAGTGTTTGGAACTGGAGGCTAAAGAGAATACTGACATTCAGGTCTACACTGTTATGTACACTTTCTGCTCCTTGATCTTCCAGGGTATAGACATGTGGGAAGTGTCTTTTATAGGTGTCATTAAGATGCTGTCAGATTCCAGTACTGAGATTATAGGGCATGCAGTGCTCTGTGTGTGTGTGTGTGTGTGTGTGTGTGTGTGTGTGTGTGTGTGTGTGATCCATGTGTAGATTGATGAGATGCTGACGGCAGCCAGATGTACTGACTTAAGCAGGGGTTCTTGACCAGGGGTCTGATGTAATCTTGGGCAGGAAAAAAATTACATCTTTATTTTCATTAACCTCTCTAACTGAAATTTAGCATTTTGGCAATGTATTTAGGTAACAAACCACAGTAATTTTAGCAGTACTGGTGACTTTGCCATCAATAGAAATTACAGATATTTTCATATCACATAGTTGTTGCAGGTGTCTCAAAATATCACTTATGCTAATCACTACTTCAAAATTACCGTAGTTACCACACCATAGCTAGATCTTGTCATTTGATGTATTAATAAAGCAAATTTTTATGATATCACATTTTAAAAAATATTTAAAAACTGCATTTCAATCCTTCCGGTTTTCTTTGCAATCCTATGTGGGCTTTTTTTTTTTTTTTGCATTTCAGAATAAGATTGTGAGAAGGGGCTTTTAGGCTCCCAGACTGCCAAAGGGGTCCCTGACACAAAAGAGATTAAGAATTGCCAGACTGAAGACGGTGTTTTGGGAACCCTAGCCCACCTTCTTCTCAGTCTGCTGGTTTTCTGAATAAGGTTGTATTCCTTGCCTCATCTCCCAATTTATTGGCCTGTAACAAATTTGGCTTAGCTAGTCAGGAACCTCGTTGCTTGTGGCTAGCTGGCCCCAGTCAGGTGATATTGGGGCAAGGCCCTAGCAGCTGCCGGGACCATTTGTACTGAGGATCTTCCCTTCAAAATTCCCTGAAGCATCACTGACTACCCCAGCACTTGGCAGTTGGAGCAAGGAATCGACAAACTTCTGCAAGTTGGTGGACTCAATTTTGGAGGGCTGTTCACTGCTATGAATCTTTAATCTTAAAAGCTGAAGAAAAAGTGGAGTCTGAATTCTTTTGTCAGGTCACTTCAACCTCTTATTGGAAGATTATCCAAAAGCATTATCTGCTTATCAGAGATACTACAGTTTACAGTCTGACTATTGGAAGGGCAATTAAAGCATTTCAAGAGTTGCTTTATGTTGATCGCAGCTTTTGTCGAGCCAAGGAATTTCATTTATGACTTGGGCTTATGTTCAAAGTGAACACAGACTATGAATCTAGTTTAAAGCATTTTCAGTTAGCTTTGATTGACTCTAAGCCCTGTACTTTGTCCAGTGTTGAAATTCAGTTTCATATTGCCCACTTGTATGAAACCCAGAGTGAAAATAAATATTAAAACTCAAGCTGCCATGGACACCCGCCTCTCACGTGCCAGCGCAGCCTGGAGACTCTGCCCCCCCAAGTTCACCTACGGTCGCACAAGCTTGAACGCATCCCACAGTTGGTGGACAGCAAGTTGCCGTGTGGCTGACAGGGTCTTGGTGCTCTGGCCGGGTGTCAGGCCTGAGCCTCTGAGATGGGAGAGCCGAGTTCAGGATATTGGTCCACCAGAGACCTACAGGTCCCACGTAATATCAAATGGCGAAAGCTCTCCCAGAGATCTCCATCTCAATGCTAAGACCCAGCTCAACTCAATGACCAGCAAACTACAGTGCTGGACACCCTATGCCAAACAACTAGCAAGACAGGAACACAACCCCACCCATTAGCAAGAGGCTGCCTAAAATCATAATAAGTTCACAAATACACCACCGGACGTCGTCCTGCCCACCAGAAAGATAAGATCCAGTCTCATCCACCAGAACACAGGCACCCGTCCCCTCCACCAGGAAGCCTACACAACCCACTGAACCAACCTTACCCACTGGGAGCAGACACCAAACACAGTGGGAACTACGAACCTGCAGCCTGTGAAAAGGAGACCCCAAAGACAGTAAGTTAAGCAAAATGAGAAGACAGAGAAACACACAGCAGATGAAGGAGCAAAGTAAAAACCCATCAGACTAAACAAATGAAGAGGAAATAGGCAGTCCACTTGAAAAAGAATTCAGAGTAATGATAGTAAAGATGACCCAAAATCTTGGAAATAGAATGGAGAAAATACAAGAAACATTTAACAAGGACCTAGAAGAAGTAAAGAGCAAACAAAAATGATGAACAGCACAATAAATGAAATTAAAAATTCTCTAGAAGGAATCAGTAGCAGAATAACTGAGGCAGAAGAATGGATAAAGTGACCTGGAAGATAAAACAGTGGAAATAACTACCGTAGAGCAGAATAAAGCAAAAAGAATGAAAAGAATTGAGGATAGTCTCAGAGACCTCTGGGACAACATTAAACGCATCAACATTTGAATTATAGGGGGTCCCAGAAGAAGAAGAGAAAAAAAAAGGGACTGAGAAAATATTTGAAGAGATTGTAGTTGAAAACTTCCCTAACATGAGAAGGGAAATAGTCAACCAAGTCCAGGAAGCAGAGAGATTCCTATACAGGATAAATCCAAGGAGAAACATGCTAAGGCACATATTAATCAAACTATCAAAAATTAAATACAAAGAAAAAATATTAAAAGCAGCAAGGGAAAAGCAACAATTAACATACAAGGGAATCCCCACAAGGTTAACAGCTGATCTTTCAGCAGAAACTTTGCAAGCCAGAAGGGAGTGGCAGGACATATTTAAAGTGATGAAAGGGAAAAACCTACACCCAAGATTACTCTACCCAGCAAGGATCTCATTCAGATTTGATGGAGAAATTAAAACCTTTACGGATAAGCAAAATCTAAGAGAATTGAGCACCACCAAACGAGCTCTACAACAAATGCTAAAGGAACTTCTCTAGGCAGGAAACACAAGAGATGGAAAAGACTTACAATAACATACACAAAACAATTAAGAAAATGGTAATAGGAACATACGTATCAATAAATATCTTAAATGTACATGGATTAAATGGTCAAACCAAAATACATAGCCTGGCTGAATGGATACAAAAACGAGACCCGTATATATGCTGTCTACAAGAGACCCACTTCAGACCTAGGGACACATACAGACTGAAAGTGAGAGGACGGAAAAAGATACTCCATGCAAATGGAAATCAAAAGAAAGCTGGAGTAGCAATTCTCATATCAGACAAAATAGACTTTAAAATAAAGACTATTACAAGAGACAAAGAAGGACACTATATAATGATCAAGGAATCAATCCAAGAAGATATAACAACTATAAATATTTATGCACCCAACATAGGAGCACCTCAATGTATAAGGCAAATGCTAAAAGCCATTAAAGGGGAAATTGACAGTAACACAATCATATTAGGGGACTTTAACACCCCACTTTCACCAATAGACAGATCATCCAAAATGAAATTAAATAAGGAAACACAAGCTTTAAATGATACATTAAACAAGATGGACTTAATTGATATTTATAGGACATTCCTTCCAAAAACAGAATATTACACTTTCTTCTCAAGTGCTCATGGAAATTTCTCCAGGATCAATCATATCTTAGGTCACAAATCAAGCCTTGGTAAATTTAAGAAAATTGAGATCATATCAAGTACGATCTTTTCTGACCATAACACTATGAGACTAGATATCAATTACAGGAAAAAATCTGTAAAAAATACAAACGCATGGAGACTAAACAATACGCGACTAAATAATGAAGAGATCACTGAAGAAATCAAAGAGGAAATCAAAAAATACCTAGAAAATGACAATGAAAACACGACAACCCAAAACCTATGGGATGCAGCAAAAGCAGTTCTAAGAGGGAAGTTTAGAGCAATACAATCCTACCTCAAGAAACAAGAAACATCTCAAATAAACAGCCTAACCTTACACCTAAAGCAATTAGAGAAAGAGGAAGAAAAAACCCCCAAAGTTAGCAGAAGGAAAGAAATCATAAAGATCAGATCAGTAATAAATGAAAAAGAAATGAAGGAAATGATAGAAAAGATCAATAAATCTAAACGCTGGTTCTTTGAGAAAATAAACAATATTGATAAACCATTAGCAAGACTCATCAAGAAAAAAGGGAGAAGACTCAAATCAATAGAATTAGAAATGAAAAAGAGAAGTAACAACTGACACTGCAGGAATACAAAGGATCATGAGAGATTACTACGAGCAGCTGTATGCCAATAAAATGGACAACCTGGAAGAAATAGACAAACTCTTAGAAAATACAACCTTCCGAGACTGAACCAGGAAGAAATAGAAAATATAAACAGACCGATCACAAGCACTGAAATTGAGATGGTGACTAAATATCTTCCAACAAACAAAAGCCCAGGATCAGATGGCTTCACAGGCGAATTCTATCCAACATTTAGAGAAGAGCTAACACCTATCCTCCTCAAACTCTTCCAAAGTATAACAGAGGGAGGAACACTCCCAAACTCATTTTATGAGGCCACCATCACCCTGATACCAAAACCAGATAAAGATGCCACAAAAAAAAGAAAACTACAGGCCAATATCACTGATTAACATAGATGCAAAAATACTAGCAAACAGAATCCAACAGCACATTAAAAGGATCATACACCATGATTGGTTGGGATTTATCCCAGGAATGCAAGGATTCTTCAATATATGGAAATCAATCAATGTGATAAACCATATTAACAAATTGAAGGAGAAAAACCATATGATCATCTCCATAGATGCAGAGAAAGCTTTCAAAAAAATTCAACACCGATTTATGATAAAAACCCTCCAGAAAGTAGGCTTAGAGGGAACTTTCCTGAGCATAATAAAGGCCATATATGACAAACCCACAGCCAACATCATCCTCAATGGTGAAAAAAAAGCATTTCCACTAAGATCAGGACCAAGACAAAGTTGCCCACTCTCACCACTCTTATTCAACATAGTTTTGGAAGTTTTAGCCACAGCAATCAGAGAAGAAAAGGAAATAAAAGGAATCCAAATTGGAAAAGAAGAAGTAAAGCTGTCACTGTTTGCAGATGACATGATACTATACATGGAGAATCCTAAAGATGCTACCAGAAAATTACTAGAGCTAATCAAAGAATTTGGTAAAGTAGAAGGACACAAATTAATGCACAGAAATCTCTTGCATTCCTATACACTAATGATGAAAAATCTGAAAGAGAAATTATGGAAACACTCCCATTTACCATTGCAACAAAAAGAATAAAATACCTAGGAATAAACCTACCTAAGGAGACAAAAGACCTGTATGCAGAAAACTATAAGATACATAGAACTATAAGAAATTAAAGATGATACAAACAGATGGAGAGATATATGATGTTCTTGGGTTGGAAGAATCAACACTGTGAAAATGACTACACTACCCAAAGCAATCTACAGATTCAGTGCAATCCCTATCAAACTACCACTGGCATTTTTCACAGAACTAGAACAAAACATTTCACAATTTGTATGGAAACACAAAAGACTCCGAATAACCAAAGCAATCTTGAGAAAGCAAAACGGAGCTGGAGGAATCAGGCTCCCGGACTTCAGACTATACTACAAAGCTACAGTAATCAAGACAGTATGGTACTGGCACAAAAACAGAAATATAGATCAATGGAACAGGATAGAAAGCCCAGAGATAAACCTACGCACATATGGTCATCTTATTTTTGATAAAGGAGGCAAGAATATACAATGGAGAAAACACAGCCTCTTCAGTAAGCAGTGCTGGGAAAACTGGACAGTTGCATGTAAAAGAATGAAATTAGAGCACTCCCTAACAGCATACACAAAAATAAACTCAAAATGAATTAAAGAACTAAATGTAAGGCCAAATACTATAAAATTCTTAGAGGAAAACATAGGCAGAACACTCTATGACATAAATCACAGCAAGATCCTTTTTGACCCACCTCCTAGAGAAATGGAAATAAAAACAAAAATAAACAAATGAGACCTAATGAAACTTAAAAGCTTTTGCACAGCAAAGGAAACCATAAACAAGACGAAAAGACAACCCTCAGAATGGGAGAAAATATTTGCAAATGAAACAACTGACAAAGGATTAATCTCCAAAATATACAACAGCTCATGCAGCTCAATATCAGAAAAACAAATCACCTAATCCAAAAATGGGCAGAAGACCTAAAGACATTTCTCCAAAGAAGATATACAGATTGCCAACAAACACATGAAAGGATGCTCAACATCACTAATCATCAGAGAAATGCAAATCAAAACTACAATGAGGTATCACCTCACACTGGTCAGAATGGCCATCATCAAATAATCTACAAACAGTAAATGCTGGAGAGAGTGTGGAGAAAAGGTAACCCTCTTGCCCTGTTGGTGGGAATGTAAATTGATACAGCCACTATGGAGGGTCCTTAAAAAACTAAAAATAGAGCTACCATACGACCCAGCAATCCCACTATTGGGCATATACCCTGAGAAAACCATAATTCTAAAAGAGTCATGTACCACAATGTTCATTGCAGCTCTATTTACAATAGCCAGGACGTGGAACCAACCTAAGTGTCCATCAACAGATGAATGGATAAAGAAGATGTGGCACATGTATACAACAGAATATTACTCAGCCATAAAAAGAAACGAAATTGAGTTATTAGTAGTGAGGTGAATGGAGTTAGAGACTCATACCGAGTGAAGTAAGTCAGAGAAAAACAAATACTGTATACTAACACATATATATGGAATCCAAAAGAAAAAAAAAGGTCATGAAGAACCTCAGGGCAAGACAGGAATAAAGACGCAGACATAGAGACTGGACTTGAGGACACGGGCAGAGGGAAGGGTAAGCTGGGACGAAGTGAGAGTGTGGCATGGACACATATACACTACCAAATGTAAAATAGATAGCTGGTGGGAAGCAACCGCGTAGCACAGGGATATCAGCTCAGGCTTTGAGTCCACGTAGAGGGGTGGGGTAGGGAGGGTGGGAGGGAGATGCAAGAGGGAGGAGATATGTGGATGTATGTATACGTATAGCTGATTCACTTTGTTATACAGCAGAAACTAACACCATTGTAAAGCAATTATACTCCAATAAAGATGTTAAAAATATATATATATTAAAACTCAAAAATAAAAAGAATTTCCAGACTTATTATATACAGTCTTGTCAGTTGGACTATGTAATAGGAATGTTGGGGACAAAAAAGCTGCACATCCACTTTCATAGGAGGCCATTTTTGCTTTTGGACCGAGTAGAAAAGGGAAAGAGGTAATAGGTACTTGCCAACCCCATATCTCTGCAGAAACACATACATATTTTTATGCAGCTTGTAGACTACCTCAGAGACTGAATTTCCGAGAAACAAAAAGAGAGTGATAGGTCCAGGGAGACCAGAGATAGATCTGATAGAACATGCCTACCATCTTGGCTATGAAGTGTACATTTCTACAAACCTTTCCTAACTAAAGATCTGGGAAAACAGACGTCATTTTCATGAGACTCTGACCTGCAGGACCTGGTGACAGTCCAGCCAGCCAGCCTGAGCCTTCCCCATTCCCCTGGGCTGAAGCCTCAGGTACTAAGAGATGACCGAGGCAAGCCCAGCACAAATCAGCAGCCAAGTGCTCTCCCACTTGATGGAGGCTATTTTTGGGAAGTCTAATTTCTCAGCAGAGACAGAGTACCAGCAGCAAAGCACTGAGAAGTCAGCCCGGTTTCTCAAAAGTCTGAGGTGGCATCCAAAGAAATGAAAATGCTGAAATTAAAATGCTGCTACTGAAATTACATGCTTCTACTTCTGCATCTTGAAAGGAGGGAGAGGAGGAGAGGGAAGAAGAGATGTTTGTTCACTTCTTCAGAGATTTTGGAAATTGAATTGAAAGCTTAAGAGGCTATTCACTCGCTCCGACCCTCCAGCCTCCACCACACAAACTGAAGGATCATTTCTGAAGATGCCTCGCCTGTTGATTCACCCTGTCTAGAGGAAGCTCCTCCTGAAGTGGTGGTTTAATGGCAAAGAGCAAGGAGTCATACTCAAGGAGTTTGTCACCTTTCCCAAGATCACAGTCTCATAGCTGGAAGAAGAGTGTTTCAGTCCTTTTCTCTTACTTACCAGGTCTTCTCATCCATAAAATGGACCTACAATAATGACTCCTACACAGGGATTTTATGAGATAATGTACGTGTGTTGAAACGTGCACGGTCCACGTTAGTTAATCTCTAACTCCTGTAACTTCCACTTTGCTAGACAAACGTGATGGTCTCAAAGTAGTTTCCTCCTTTTTCATTAATGCTAAGGTGTTAGCTTATGTCCTAGGCCTATTTCCTGTCATCTCCATTTTTCCCCCACAGATTATCCTCTCTCTCCTATTTCTTCAGTCCTTCTCTCTGTAATGTCTTCCACATCTGAGCGTGAAAACATGCTTCCCTCTGTCTCTCCACTCCAAACAAACCTTCCCCTGACCTCTCCTCTCCCCCTGGCTCCTGCTGCCTCCTGTCCCCACTTTTGGGACCTGCCTTCCTGCAGGGAGCCTGTGTTCTGCTCTGGGCATCGCGGTAGCGGAATGGTAAAGACTCCGCCCCTGCAGACAGGGCCTGTGGTTTTCTAGCAATGCCTATGACTGGTGGGTAAGTCTGTGTGAGTCTGGGATGCTCGTTGTGGCTGCACACTTAGCCACATCCTCCAGTGGTACTTTATCAGTGATATATGCATCTCCACCCCTGTGACTCCCTTGTCTTCCCTAGCCCCTCTTATTTGATTTAGAACTGAATTAGCTGGGTCATTTGTAGAGACGTGGATGAATCTAGAGACTGTCATACAGAGTGAAGTAAGTCAGAAAGAGAAAAATATCATATATTAACGCATATATGTGGAATCTAGAAAAATGGTACAGATGAACCGGTTTGCAGGGCAGAAATAGAGACACACATGTAGAGGACAAACGTATGGACACCAAAGGGGGAAACGGGCGGGGCGGGGCGGGGCATGGTGTTGGTGGGATGAATTGGGAGATTGGGATTGACATATATACACTAATATGTATAAAATAGATAGCTAATAAGAACCTGCTGTATAAAAAAATAAAATTCAAAAACAGAAAAGGAACTGAATTAGCAAGTAGAAGGACATAATTTATTAGCCACCTCAAACCCTCAAAATGGAAAAATGCCAAGATTTAGGCGACAGGTGGGGAAGAGCAGCCTGCAATCTGGTCTGCGGTCATAGCTTTATTATAATTCTGGTCAGGGAGTCAGAGAGCCTTTTCTATCCTCCCTCATGTCCTTCCCATGCTCCCATCAATCTGGTATGAGGTCTCAGAAATCCCATTCAGCTGTGATTCAGGCAGTTGAGAACGATCAGTTGGAGTTAATGTAAGAGATTAAACCTATTTGAGAGCCTGGATCCAATATTCTGATGCCTGGTCAGCATCCCTGACCTGCACACTGACCCATATTGTGATGTCTCTTCATTGTACTCAGTACAAAGAGCAAACTTCTCACCATGGCCTGACCAGCCCCGACTGCCTGTCACCTCCCTTGCCCTTCCTCAGTGTTCTTCTTGTGGGCTTCTCATTGCGGTGGCTTCTCTTGTTGAGGAGCACAGGCTCTAGGTGCAGTGTTCTTCTTGCTGTGGCCACACTGAGCTCCTTGGTTCCCCCAGCAAGCCATGCACCATAGGCTTTTGCAAATAGTGTATACTTTGCAAATAGTGTATACTTTGCCTGGAAGGGAAGTCCCATTCTTCCCCTTCGCTGCTCTGTCCAATTTTGCTTATCCTCCATGTCATAGCATCTCTTCCCTGAAAGCCTCTCCTGGTAAGTTAGGGGCTTCTTCCTCAGTATTTTTCCAGACTTGAGTTCCCTGGGAACATGGGTACCACTTTCATCTCCCCTGGCTCCCCAGGGTGTAGAACAAAGCCTTCCCTATTGTTGGCCCTGAATCCAAGTTTCTTGGAAGAATGAGTGCATTTTCAAGGTCATTCTAGATTTTCCTACTCTTGTTTGTTCTGCTTTGAAGCCCTCTAAACAATTCCAATTTTTCTAGAAAAGTCCTTTGTAACAATTCGGTATAGCAAAGCTAGGCACATTTCATACAATGAGCAACAGCGTGAAAAAGCAGAGTACGTTAGATTCCTGACATGGATGAGATTTCCCCATGTTTCCAATGTTGATTCTAGCCCCTCAATGAAGAGAATTATGAGGTTTTAGTCACCCCAATTCTAAGCAGCCTATAATACAACAGAAGCTAAATGCTGTGAGAACAAGTTCAGTCTGGAATTTTCCTTAAGATCATGTATAAAAGACATCATATGTACCGTTGTGTTAATGGATGTCTCTGGATGGATTTTTAGACAAATCCTAGATTTGTCCAGAACTTGCCTTGGGCCATAGCCTCTGTATTCTTGCTCCTTACTCTTACTACTGGGCTTTTGTAACATCCCAGTTACAGCTTTTTTAAAAAAAAATTATTTATTTATTTATTTATTTTTGGCTGCTTTGGGGCTTCATTGCTGCGCACGGGCTTTTCTCTAGTTGCAGTGAGCAGGGGCTACTCTTCATTGCGATCTGTGGGCTTCTCATTGCGGTGGCTTCTCTTGTTGAGGAGCACAGGCTCTAGGTGCATGGGCTTCAGTAGTTGTGGCACGTGGGCTCAGTGGTTGTGGCCTGTGGGCTCAGTAGTTGTGCTGTGGGCTTAGTTGCTCCACGGCACATGGGATCTTCCCGGACCAGGGCTTGAACCCGTGTCCCCTGCATTGGCAGGCTGATATTAACCACTGCACCACCAGGAAAGTCCAAAGGTTTTTTTTTTTTTTCTCCTCAACTTCCTTTTTTCCCCTCCAATATTTCTAGAAGAAAACACAAAATCATCAATCTTATTGCCTGTACACACAGGAGGTTAGCAAAGGTTTTCAGTGTGTGTGTGTGTGTGTGTGTGTGTGTGTGTGTGTGTGTGTGTGTGT
>NW_021703772.1:32031100-32111342 GCF_005190385.1 Monodon monoceros | reverse complement strand
TGTGTGTGTGTGTGTGTGTGTGTGTGTGTGTGTGTGTGTGTGTGTGTATTACGATACGGAAGTACAGAAAGAAAGAAAAGTACTGCTTTTTTCCAAAACTGAAAGGAAAAATTAAGGCTTAAAAATTTGGGATGCTTCTAACTTTGTACTATATCTGGCATATAGCAAATGCTTAAAAAATTTTAGGTACAATTCTATTTATAATTATTAATATTACTCTTAGTAGGCATAGGATCCAGTACTTGAAAGCAGGTTGTCTTTATAATAAAGCAAGTGTGGGGAATATACTCTCCTGGCCCTACATTCTCCATAGGAAGTGGAGATTGTATATATTATCTGGAGTTCACCCAAGCTACTTTTGGGACAAACAGGATCATGTGTTCCGAACAGAGGTCAACAGCTGTTACTCCTCTGTGGCATTCCAGAGATGGGGACAGATGTATTCAGATTGACCTTCCTTATTCAATGAGTGTGGGAATGGTTGGAAAGGGTAGGGGGGAGGAAGATACAAGAAGGGGGAGGGTGGGAAGGTTCCCATGGGCGCCCAGTAACACGAGAGACCATTGAAAGCAATGTTGAAGTTAACAGTCCTATTTCCTGTAGGTTCCGTGCTAAAAAACATGTGAGGGGACAAAGCCCCTTACATTTTTTCCAAAAGGAGGAAAGCCAGGCATGATGGTTTTCCCAAGACCTGGACAAGATTGTACTTCCTGAAGAGGTCAGAGGTTGCCTCCTTACCATTCCACCGATTGCAAAGCCGGGTTATAGAGGAGGGTCAAATCGGGTTCAAGACAAGCTGTGGAGTGAAATACATTCCTTACCTTGCCCTCCCAACCTCAGTCATGTTTAATTAACATTCCTCTTTCTAGAAAATATCCAAAATGTCCCAGCGGCTTTAAAAACTCAGCCAACTCAGGGCCCTTGGTACCTTTGTTTAATGCCGACAATAAGGCAGGGGGTGGTCTTCTCTGAGACTGAAGGAACGTGGCTCCATGAGACCATTAGATTTCCAGAATAATAGGACTGGAGAGCAGCACAGTAGACGTCTTTGATGACAACATCTTTGGGTCCTAAGACTGTCCCTTGTCACACTGTCCTAATGGTTTTGCCCAAGTCTGATTGGCAATAGTCTCCCTCAAGCTTTAACGACAGTGATCGAGGTTTTCTGTATTTACCGCTCCCCTTCTGCTTTTTTTCAGATTGCCAAGTGGATGAACTTGTTGTCATAGAACCGTCCTAAAACTCAGATCAGCATGGTCTGGGCTCGTGATGTATCCTTGCTGACAGCACACAAATTCCTGGTCTCGTCAGGATTCATTCCTCTAGGATGATGTCAGGAATACACAAAATTTGTTTTTTCCTCTTGACTGGGTCTCCATGAATATAGGGTCAGCAGGGGAGTATGAGAATCCCATACTCCTGACTGAGGAAGACTTTGCAAGTCCTATGGAATTCTTGCTGAATTTTTATGAAGTTCGTGCTGAATCGTAGATGTGTCTATCAGGAGGATACACGCCTCTTTAGAAACAATGCTCCTACCCACTGCACTATCAGTCACAGATTCGAGCTGTTGGTTGATTTGATTGGGATGGCGTCTACTTCTCCCATGACGTTCGACTCTAGTTTAAATCCCTGCTTTGCTACTTACTGTGTGATTGTGGGTAGATTACTCAACCTCTCTAAGCTTCTGTTTCCTTACCTATGAAATGGAGATATTAATAGTAGCAACCTCTTACGGTTGTTGTGGAGATTGAAGGAGATAATGCATGCCTGATGCTTAGCACATACCTGCTAGCTGGCAGCCCCCCAGGAAATGTTAGCAACTGCTTTTACCATATGGAGAGATAGGCCTGCCTCTGTTAGTGGTCAAAAGATTTTTAGGTAATTGTTTTAAGCTACTTTTCACCATATTTTTTCATGTAATCCTTGGTAAAGCCTCCCAGATTGTTCCTGCAAATGTATCTTTCTGTAATATTTCTTTACTTGGTGGGATTAGTCAATCGGTACAGCAGTTATTTCTTGTTTTTTGTTTTTTTTAGTGGTAGCCTAACTTTTTTCAGGCTTTGGTCCTGCTGGCTTGTGATAATATGCATGACTTTTTAGACTTCATTTTTGTCTATTTTTCGAATAAGATTTTCATACAAACACCTGGGGTAGAATCAAAGCTCAAAGGGAGAATCTAAGGCCTCATTATTTTCCCACAATCGCCATGTGAGCATTTGAACCTCTGTGAGACAGAGGTTTGGGAAAACTTAGAAACTAAAATGAAAGGCAAGCTTCTAGCTGGAATTTAGATCAAAGAAGATATTATCCTGGTAGGCTTGCTCTATATGAGTTAGAGATTGCCAAGGCTTTCCCACTGACTAGCTTGGCCACTCTGATTCTTGAAGACTCTTCAGTGATACTTTGTAGCTTATACTGGTTTGTGTAATTATTAAAGGATTGTCCGGCAAGGAGGAATACTGGGCTAATTTCTAAAATGATTCTGATGGCACTCTTGCTATGAAGTAAAATCAATCCACAGAAATAGATGGAACACATATTCAATGGTCTATTTTGGTTGATCCAACAAACATTTATTCAGCCCCTTATAAAAAGAATGACGTGGAGATTCATTAAATCTTATTGGGGAGATTCACACTTTGTGTGACATGTGAACAACTTATTGAGTGAGGCATTTTGATCCCCATTTTACACATGAGGAGTTGATATTATGACTTTCTAAGATTATATGGCTACAAGGTGACCCAACTGGGATTTGACTCCTAAGCCCATGGGACTTCATGTCCTGTGCTTTTAGCCACTGGAATTCCCAAATGTGTGATTTCTCCTCCCACATCAGCTGGCTGTCCTACAATTCAATTCAGTTCTGACACTATTTACCTGGAGTTAGTGTCAGATCCCACAGGTTAAGGGCTCAGTCCCATAAGACCGGCCCCATTTCAGAAGCCAACTGCACGTCCCAGGTTATCACTTGTATTTCTGACCAACTGGCTACAAGTTGGGTTCCCACAACCCCCTCCTCAGGTTCAATAATTTGCTAGAGTGGCTCACAGAATTCAGGAAAACACTTAGACTTACCAGTTTATTACGCAATAAAGGAAATGATAAATGAACAGCCAGATGAAGAGGTATGTAGGGTGAGTTCTAGATTCCAAGTGCAGTAGCTTCTGTCCCTGTGAAATTGGGGTGCACTACCCTCCCAGCTTGTGATGTGTTCACCAACCCAGAAACTCCCTAAAGCCTGTAGTTCAGGGATTTTTATGAAATTTTCGTCACTTAGGCATGATTAATTTTTAACTCAATCTCCCTCCCTTCTCTCCTCCCCAGAGAATAGGGGGTGAAGCTAAAAGTTCCAAGCTTCTAATCATGGCTTGATCTTTTTGTGGCCAGCTCCCATCCTAAAGCTGTCCAGGAGCCCACCAAGAGTCCCTTCGTTAGGACAAAAAAAAAAATGTTCCTGTCACACAGGAAATTCCGAGGGATTTAGGAGCTCTGTGTCAGGAACTGGGGTCAAAACCCAGCTATTAAAACAAAAGATACTCCTAGCATCTTTATTGATTAGGGAATTTCACAGGTTTTAGGAGCTTTTGCTAGGAGCCAAGGATGAAGACCAAAATACATATTTCTTAATATATCACAAAAAAGAGTCTTTTTCTTTTTCTTTCTCTTTTTTAAGGCTCTTACCCCTAGGCTTAATTCCTATTATGTTTCAAACAGCCTATAGAATTTGGTCATGTGTATTACATTTTTCTTTGACGAGCCATGTATTATAGGTGGGACTTCAGTATACATGTTGATTTATTAAGGTCATTTGTTTCATCACAGAGCATCTGTCCTTGAATTTCAAGAGCACATGTGGATTTAAGGAATCTGGAATTTCTCCAGAAAAATACAGGTGGGTTTTTATGAAACACAGTTTGATTAAGTCTGCCCAGTGCCCTCTTGGGCCACTACCCCGTTTCCTCTCCACCCCCTGGTCACTCAGGCTCTAATAAGACATAGTGTTAAATGACTTGTACCAGAAAGGTAATGTACATTCCCTATTCTTTTGTCCTGAAGGAATTTACAGTCCTGGAGAGGGTTGACAGTAGGGAGGCAGTCAAGTGCTGTGATTATGGCTTGGTAGTTCAAGTTAGAAAGGTGTACATTCTAATCCTGGCTCCATTGCTTCCTGAGACTTCTTAACCTTCTCTTGGGATCAGTCTTCTTATCTGTAAAATGGGGATAATAATAGCATGTTTCTCACAGGTTGTGTGAGTATTCAATGAGATCAGGCATGTAAAGTGTTTTGTTCATAACTGTTATTATTATGGGAAATGTAGGAGGGTCTCAGTACTCCATGCACTGATGGATTTAAGGTCCCTTATTTCATCTCTATCATTTCTACTTCTTAGTATAAGTGAATGCCATTGAATTTCAAGAGCAAATGTGAAAGGACTCTAATGAAATGATTTGTTTCTTTAGTGTGTTAAAAAAAGGAAGGCGGCCTTCCCTGGTGGCGCAGTGGTTGAGAGTCTGCCTGCCAATGCAGGGGACACGGGTTTGTGCCCCGGTTCAGGAAGATCCCACATGCCGCGGGTCGGCTAGGCCTGTGAGCCATGGCCACTGAACCTGCACGTCCGGAGCCTGTGCTCCGCAACGGGAGAGGCCACAACAGTGAGAGGCCCACGTACCGCAAAAAAAAAAAAAAAAAAAGGAAGGCAAATGCCAAAGTTTGTGTTTCTTTTTATTCTAAGGAGTGAAAACCAAATACGGTTAGTCAATTAATAAAATCAAGTATACTTAATTATTGTTTGTGGGTTTGTGTAAATCAACTAACCTCTCTGGTCTTCAGCATCCTCCTTTGCAAAATAAAGGAGCTGGACCAGATAATTGCACTCCTTCTTTCCAGCTAATGTTGATTCAATTAAGCATTACCATATACATATTATTAACTACATGCTACATGCTTGAAGCATATTTCTTTTACATGCTTCACAGCAGCTATTAATTTGCTCCTTAACCTTTTGTTATCAATCAGAGGAAATTTGGGGGAGTCTTTGTTTCTACTGTACATATTCTTCATCTCTATGATGAATTTCAGAGCCTCTTGTTCTAGATCTGGGTGGTCTGGGGACTCCTGAATAAGGGTAACCCTTTAGAGAAGGACATACTGCTTTCTATAAATTGTCCTTAGAAAGATATCAGGCCCTGGGTAAGATATAACTTCCCCTATATCTTAGAGAGTCAGAGCTAGGAATACTGGGTCAGATTCTAGAAGTGAATCTTCTCTCAGACTGGAGACGTAACTTTATCATTTACCTTTAGTTCAGAAGTGTAAGTGAACCATAGCCAAGGACAAATTGCTCCAAAGGGCAGAAAGATATACTGGTATGGGTGGGGGTCACAAAGACTGTGTTTGTGAGAACATTGAAATATGGACAAAGAAGGTCTATTAGGAGGGAAATACTTTTGATCTGTCATTTATCAGACAAAGAGGGAGGGACACGAAGCCTTCTTTCACTTCAGCTAAATCATGAGAGATGTTCAATGTGGCATTTGAAAATAGCAAAAATTTGGTGACAACACCAGGGGATTGTTAGATAACTTATGAGGTGATTATATGATGAAATATTATGCATCAATGTCAAATGATGTTTATAAAGAATACTTACAGGTCATGGAAAAATATTCAAGATAAAACAGATAATAGTATAGATCTGTTGAAAATGATAAAACCTCATATTAAATACGTAAAAATCTTAATAGGAAAACACATGGAAGGTAAGGTGAGTTTTGTTCTACTGATTATTTTTGACATTTAAAAAAGTAAAATGTATCTTTTTTCTAAATTTTCTATATGTAATATGTCCTACTTTTATAGTCAGAATAAAAATCAATACAAATTGTGTTTTTTTAAAAAAACCACATACACAAACCCCAAACTAGGGTAGTCATATAAAGCTTAGGGTTTTCAGGAAAGCAGAAAAATGTTACTGGAAAGTTTTTGAGAAAGCATCGAGTACAGGATCCTGACCCAGGTGCCAGAAGAGGAGAGTGGAGCTGGCCACGCCAGGGGGATGACCCTAAATGCAGAAGGCTTGGCCAGAGGGCAAGGGCACCAGCCTTGGGGAGGCTGCTACGGAGCCTCCTTTCATGCTTGTCACTTAGCCTGAATGATTCCTTGAGGGACATGGAGACCATGAGGTACCAACGGGCTTTTGGTTGCCTTACTGTCCTCCTAAGGACATGTGATACTTTTTTTTGTTGTTTGTTTTGCTGTATGTGGGGCCTCTCACTGTTGTGGCCTCTCCCGTTGCGGAGCACAGGCTCCGGACGCGCAGGCTCAGCGGCCATGGCTCACGGGCCCAGCCGCTCCGCGGCATGTGGGATCTTCCCGGACCGGGGCACGAACCCGTGTCCCCTGCACCGGCAGGCAGACTCTCAACCACTGCGCCACCAGGGAGGCCCGATACTTTTGACTCTCCCTTTGCTTAGGGGACCTCCTCCAGATAGTCAGTAGGCGGGGTGCTTGCAAATGTGTTTCTCAAAGTTCCTAGAAGTGAGACGGGAAAGGCTTGGCATAAACTAAGCAGTGTGTGTGCTAAATGCTCCATGGGGCCGCTTACATCCAACACAAACGTTCAATTTCTAATATTCATAACTCCTTTCAACACTGATAACAAATATTTCTCAAATCCTCAATATAATTCTTATTGGTGCCTTTTGGACACAGTCTATCTCCATCCTATGAAACTCTCTCCCCTTTTAGAACACCTTGTTTTTCTACCCTTACATTCCTGCTGGATTTCAAGCACCCATTTTTCACAGCTCTGACACCCGTCCACAGAGAATGATTTCCATGAGCCCCTTATAGAGTGACTGACATTGTCTTTCAGTGACAAGAAAACACTTGCCTTTAAAAGAAGAGGAAAAGTCAAAAGTCATCAAAACAATGTGATATCCTGTGTGAAATGTTGCAGTCACAAAAGTTTGAGGTTTGAGTCCCTTGATCATGTGCCCCGAGGGAAGTAAGTGGTTTGAGTCCCTTAATCATGTGCCCTGAGAGAAGTAAGTCGGTGGTGGTGGCTGCGGATGACGAGTCAGGTTGCTCAGGTGCGTCTCCAGCTCACCTCACACTTGGGCTTCTCAGGGAGGAGGGGCGGAAGCCCTGGCCCACCGTTAGCACGATGATCCTCAGCCTGCTCCTGGCTCTCAACTTCTTCCCCTCAATTCAAGTAGCAGGTAAACAATTTTGATTTCTTTCCTCCCCCAACGTTTTTGTTTGAGGTCTTTGGTTCATTTTCAAATTTCAAAGAACTCATGAAATTTGGGCATTTGAAGTGTAGTTTTTGCTATGAATGGCAACCTGTTATTTAGAAACTCACTGATTCTCAGACTATGGCCAGCAAAATGTTTTAATGAACTGCCTTTGGAATTAAATCAGATTTATTTAGCTATCAGTTGATAGTGTCCCAAGAATTGTTAGCTTTTGTCTATACATATATATTTCGAAATGTAAGAAAATTGCTGTAAGCAGGTTGGTTCTGAAAGCTCTGGACTTGGACTGCCTGGATTCACAGTACAGATCCATTTCTTGCTAGCTGAGCTTAGGCTAGTATTTAAACTCTCTAAGCCTCAGTTTCCTTGCCTGTAAAATGGGGATGATAATAACCTCATCTCAAGGTCATTGTGAGGATAAAAGGAAACAATCCATGTGAAATGTTTAGCACAGTCAGTGCTTGGCTAGCAAGATAAAGTTTGCTTGTAATTACCATGTTTACCTGAACTGAATGAGTGCCAGAATGAATTCTGGAGTTGTCACAGAAGCTGGTACAATACAGATGCTAATAAATTAGTTTTTTTTTTTTTTTTAACAGTTGGCTGAAATCTGTTTTCTTAGTTGAAATTCTTTTATGTTTCCAGTGGTGATGGGGAGAGACTAAAAAACTTGACACTATCACAGTTAACTGCATTTCAGATGAGGAGATGGGAGTAGGAATGTTAATTTGGCTAAGGATATACATATAGGAGTTATTGGAACCAGGGTCTGAACTACTTTAGTCTGACTCTAGAGCCTGTGCTACTCCGCCTAACATGATGTGCTTTATAACTTTTTAGCTCCAGATATGTCCAAGGTTAAATCATCTTTGGAAAATTACAATTCCAAACAGAAAGAGTTTGTTGCTTATGTGGGCTGGAGTCAGATGTTTGTTCAACTCGTTCTCAGAGTTAGAAAAGGGTCCCACTTGGCTCAAAAATTGGACTGATAGGGGTTAATCGGCATATTGAAATAAGGATAGTTATTTTCCCCTTGAAGATACATTGAAAAGCCAGTATCTTCCATTTTCTTTCTCACTTATTTTGGTAATGTGGGGACTGCATGATTTTTTGTTGTTCTTAAATATCATATACATGACCTCCAAAGAATATAATTACCCCACCTGCACAAGTACGCTAGCTACATATATACCCATCCGTTTTGTTGTCTGAGGTACCAGTAAGCACGTTTACAAATTGTGTGTATTTATAAAAGGTGTTGATATAATAAAAGACATGAACAGGTGATGAGACAGGTTATGCTCCAGTATCTGGAACCCAGTATTGAGAGTTACCAAGTATATTTTAAAAGAATCTTCAACATCGATTTAAAAAAACTTTGTTTTTAAGGGATGTCTAAAATTTATTTTTAAAGAGTATTTAAAATTTCTTAATTTATTAGGCAGTAAAGAATGGGCAGAAAAGAGAGAGAAGCCTCACTCTGACAGAAAACTTTAAAATTGATAATTGTACACAAAATACTTTTCTCTGTGGAGAGCCATCCATCATCATTTCATTCACTCTCCTTTGAAGATATTTTTTGTAAGACTCAAAGCTTTATATTCTTCCTTTAGAACATTTATTAAAAGGGGGATAGCTAGAAAAGCAGTGAAGAGATCACACACATGGAAACTGTTTTTGACTTTGAGGTACTTCTACTTTTCAAATGCCAACTCACCCCCATAAAAACTTTTAAGATTTGATGCTGAATGGCCATCTAATGAAGTAGGAAAGGGGTAGAGAAGGCACTTTCAAAATGTCTCTTCCAGTAAGAAAACTTATGAGAAAAAATAATTACAACATACAAAAATGTCTAATGATCCATTCTAATCAGTGGTGCAAAATCGTCCATGTGCTTTTTGTTTCTGTCTTCACCCTCCACGAAGAAGTTACAGTTAAGGACATTTGCTGGTCACAGTGTACTTGTCCTCCCCTAGGATTGTGAGAGACTACTTCTATGTCTGTGTTGAGATATGTGTGTGTATGTGTGTGTGTGTGTGTGTGTGTGTGTGTGTGTATGAAGAACAGTTTTTCCCCCGACTAATTTAATAAGTCTAACTCATTGCCTCACAGCATAGCTTAAAATACTTATTCTATGAAGTATTTTAAAGCTAACCCGATGCTTCATGATTAATAACACTATAGAAAGATCTTTATGGCTAAATTAAAGAAATATGACTTAGGAAGCATGAGAAAACCTTAACTTACAGTTTCTTTACTAACATGACATGTTTTCTACCAGATAATTGTGCAATTGAGATCCACAATAGAGGATTTTGTTGGATTTTGGAATATGAATCCAGCATAGAACTGCAGCCCTTGAAAGGGAATCAATTCGTGGTTGATGATAGAAGTGTGCCAATAATATATAGCATTGTTCATAGGTTTTTCAGCCAATATTGGTTATTTTTCAGCAAGCTAATCATCCATGATAAAGGCAAAAATCAGGACAACACATTTTTTTTTCGATGAGAGCATTTCTTTTCATTTCTTCCCAAACCTTAGCAAAGAAGCTGTCAAAAACGGCCAATTTGAACACAACTGGTTTCTGCAGTGCTTCTGCATTCCCCCCAGCACTTCTTTTTCCGAGAGAGGCACAGACGGCAGGAAAATGATTGGTATTTAATAAAAAAACATCAGCAAAGCAAGGTAATTAAAGACCTTATTTTTAGTTCAGCAAATGACCCCTCTGAGGTAGTTGTACACAAAAAGAATCATTTACTTCTCTCAGGAAAGTGTTGCTCCAAGGCGGGGCTTGGGAAGGTAAGGTAAAAAGATGGACATAGAAAATGCAATGTAACCAGCAGCTTGCTGTGTCTACATGACACCCCATACACAGTAGCCAGTTCTTCTGACTGTTAAAAAATTGACTGAGTGTTTTGTCAGTTCCAGTAAATTTGATGGACATTTCAAAAGTGTAGCCATTGCTTAAGAATTGGTTTTACTCTGCTTTCACACCCTAAGATACTTTTTTTTTTTAAAAAAGGCAACCATCCAGAAAGAACTTTTACAGCAAGGAATGTAAAATTAATACCAATATATCAGTACCAGGAAATAGAATGAGTCATTTTCACAGATAGATCAGAAAAAGAAATGAATCTGTGATCGTTACTCTGAATCTCTCACATTCAACCCTTTACTATGGGGGGTGGGGGAGGATCTCGCTGCCTTTCCTTCAAACATAAACTTTCCTCCTTTTTAATATCCGTACTCTATTTTCATGAGTATCAAAATGCCATGTGACTACCATTCACCTTTTATCATGGGTGGCTATCTTCCTCCAAGTATTGCCTGCATGCAGTGTGTTGACATTTACAAAATGAAAATTATGCCACCAACATGGCAGAAGAAAATTCCGTTTGTGGTTTATCATCTCTAAAACAATAGCTCTTTATTAATGCATATAGGCATTGATAAGGATACACGGTTCATTGCAGACTTTCTTGTCTGAAAATCAGAGGGCAGGCCCTCCTTCAGAGCACAGTTATTTATCCTTTTTCCTTTTCATCTTGGTTAAAGTTTTGTTTGCCTTTTTCTTCAAGACATTTCTTATTTATAAAACTTCACAGGCTGGGACTTTTCTTCCCAGTAGATAGTTTAGCTGAACTTCAGGAATGATATTTGGGTGGCTTTGTGACAGACTGAAGGGGTCTCTGGTTTTCTAAGACTTGTTGAGGAATCTATGTCTCTTTTATGTTAATTTCTTTGACCCTTTTTGGTCAATGACATGATGTTGTCATCCAAAAATGTACCCAGAACTTTCGGTCTGAGAATGGTTGCATGAGAATTGGTCCCAGAAGCTGGAGCGAATGTAACCCAAGCCCTACGGAAAGTAGGTGTCTAATTTCTTGCTTATTACTCTCATTTTAATGACTCTCAACACTAGAAGAGAGGTGTCCTGGATGGGTTCGAGGGCTACTCAGCCCTTTATTAGAGGATGTGAAAAAGAGAGTTTAGACTTCTTGGGCCTTAGGATTTCAATGCTGATTTCATAGGCATCTTAATTCTGTGTGTGACCATTCAGGTTATGTGAGTTTATATTTTCGTTCTTGGAAGAAGAATGCATAGTGGTGGTGAATTTCTTACTTAACTCTGAGCTGCAGCTTTATCTCTGCATCACCATTACCATCATCTTTTTCATTTGTCATCATCTTTATTATCTTGGGGACTCTGGTTGCCAAGGTAACCAGGTTAATGGTTCCTGATGGTGTCATAAGAGTCACCCACTCACCGTTCACTCTGACCTCTAATCTAATTGTGAGCCTGTTTCTGCAGTATCTGAGTCACCTCTCTGGCTCACAATCCACCACTTAATGTTTTGATTATAACAGTAACTCCTAGTCATTACCCACTCTCTCACACACAAGAATCTAAATTAGTGACATGTCTTACATTTTTAACAATGACATGGATTCCCGTGTTAAGGACTTAGGTAGGTGTTTCTTTTTTTTAAACTTGAGAAGATAGAGGGCTGTGCTTTTCATTTCTTAGGGATACTTGACATGTGATAAGATGTCAGAACATCACTGTGGCTGTATTTGCAGCTTCCATGTGACCTGACGACTTGTGTTGAAATTCAACAGTACTAATAATAAGGGTACATAATTTAAGACCAGCTTCAGCAATGTTGAGTCCAGGAGGGTTCCATTTCCGATTCACAGACTCTATCCCACAGGAGGTGGATGAGAATGGGCACATAGGAGGAGGAGAATGTTTCCTCCCACCATGAGGCTCCTGTGGGGACTAAAGCAGGGTGTTAGTAAGTTACTGTTCTCTAAAGTTCCTGCTCCTTCTTATGCTTTGGGAAGACAGATCTTCTTTCATGTGCTCATTCCATAGGTATTTATTAACATCCTCTATGTGCTATTTTAGGTTCTGTGACTGGTACAAAAACCCAGTTTGAGCTACAATGAAGTTAAAAATGAGAACTGTGAAACCTTTCCAGAATTTTTTTTCTCTTTCAGTTTAGGACCACTGTGAATGATTTCCTATCCATGCTAATTTATTTCATGGAAAACAATGATAAGCCAAAGCATCCACAGAACTGTTGAATTCAACCACAGACATTTTTTAGAGATGGGAGGGAACTTAGACATCTCTCAATTTATAGAAAAGGAAGTTGTGTTGATGGTTCCTCGAAGATGCTAATAGAAAGATGACATTGCAATGTTTCCTGACATTTTGGGATGCTTTTAGGCTGGACCCACTTTACTTATCCAATCTATCTCCTTTTATACCCCAATACAAGATCCTTAACCTAAATACTGAGGGTTTCTTCAATGTCTCACACACCTGCACTTTATGACCTTTCTGATACTGTTTCCCTTTTGGAATTCCCTCTCCCTTTCCACACATCCAAATCCTACTTGACTTTCACTTTATGTCTTTAGTGCAAGATCCATCTCCCTGAGGAAGCTTTCCCTGGGTATTCAGCCTTTACTACCGTCTTATAAGAGGAGCCCCAATGGGAGTGTAACACAATCTAACAAATATGTATTAAACCTCTGTTATATTTTAGTCTCTATTGGGATCTGAAGGAATATAAAAAGAGGAAAAGAACTATAAAGACTTCATTAGCACACAAGAACTGCTTGTGTAATTAATCAAGTTCTCTGTGCTTTTACAGACTTCAGATCTAGTTGAGAAGACTATATGTGACAGGATATAACAGCTGGAAACAGATAAATAAAACTTGGCAGTTTCCTACCTCATCATGCTATTCAATGCCTTAATGGCTTTGCATATATTATTCTTGTAATCTGTTATGTCCCCTAGTCCTCTCATCTGAAGAAGTCTTCTCTGAGACCCTACATGGCCAAGTGAGGGACTTCCTTCCTCATCAGGGTTCCTAAAATTATTATTGTGTGTTGATACATCTGTTTTTTCCCCCTAGACTGTGAGCTTCTTGCAGACAGGATCATGTCATATCCATCCTTATAACCTCGGTACTATGTACAGTGAAGGAATCATTGTAGGTGTTGGACAAATATTTTTTGAAGGAAATGAATGAATTAGTACTAAAATGGGGCAGCATAAAATAAATAGTAAGCTTTTATGGAAAGCTGGGAATTAAGCTGGACTTTAAAGCTAGATAGGACGTGAATGCATGATGTTGTCAATAATAATTGTCAGCTAATATTTATTTTGCACTTATAATGTGCCAGACACTGTTCTATGTGGCTTTCCCTGTATTAAATCATTTATTCTTTCCTTAAATCCTTTGAGGTAGTTACTATGATTATCTTGTCTGTAAGATGGGAAAACTGAGGCATGAAACAGATGGAACAACTTGCCTGTGGTCACACAGTAATGGAGCCAATCCATACACACTTGTTCCAGGGTTCATGTTCTTACTAATGCCATGTTGCCACAGGAAGGAGAAGAAATACAAATGAAGAAATTAAACCAGGAATATCATTGCATGCTCTTGGAACAGTTGACCAGTCTGAATGTATAGAGGCTTGGAGAGGCAGGGTAGAGTCAGGTCCAACAAAGGATTGAATACTGATAATAGAAATTTTCAAGATATTGGGAAACAGCTGAAAGTTTGTGGAAGCAGGATGGTCTAGAGTGTATGGAGACTAGTGACCAGGAGATCATGTTAGAACACTCTGTCACTTTGTCAGGAAGGAGTGACTATTCTGAGAGATGTTTTGAAAGTAGAAATTTCAGGACTTAGTGCCTAGTTTGTGAAAGAGAGGTAGGGATAAAGAATGATGCCAAGATTTTTGGCTTAAGAGGAATGGTGGTGTCTCCGCCTGAAATCAAGATGTTGTGTAACTGAGTTCTGGAGGAAATTAGTGTTTGACTTTAGACACACTGGGTCTGAAGTAAGGACTTGAGGTATCAGAAAGATGTCTGGTACAAAGCTGAAGACATGGGAACTGGGTAAGAATAAAATATTTAAGCATCCTCAACTTTGGAATAAAATTGAAGCCGTGGAAATGGATAGCTAATAGAAAGGAGAGGGTATAACTGTAGAAAAGCAGAGTGTTGAACGGAGTCTGGAAAATAGGCCTGGTTTGGAGTCAGCTGAAGAGGATGAACTAGTGAAGGAGACAGAGAATGTGTTTGGGGAGGGAAGAGGGGAATGAGGCTCATGGAATGTCACTAGAGCCAAAAGAGGAAAGAGTTTCCAGAGAGACAGTGGTTAATGGCATTGACTGCATAAGGGAAGGAGAAGTGCGTAATGACTTGGAAAGGCCATTGGTTTTGGCCAAAAGGAAGCCATTTGGGGCTTCTGAGTTTAGGCAAGTGATGGGGAAGGAAGATAACACTTCGAAGGTTTAAGAAAAGGTGGAGGGGGACAAAATTGAGGGAGTGAAAAGGAGAGGAAATTGCCAGATAAAGTGAAGACAGTCAGGAACTTATAACACTTGTAACGTTTACCACGGTATTTTGTACACAGTAGGTGTGTAATAAATGTTTGCAACTGAGTGACTTAACTATATTCGACAGGTGGAAGGAGCCAAGTGTTGGTTTTGAGTGTGTGTGTGTTGCATGGGTGGAAGAGAGAGAGGGCTACTAGGAAAGACAAGAGGAAGAGGGAGAGAAAAACAAGAGAATGGAGGCAGTTTTCTTGAGGAGATGGGGATGGAGATTTGGAGAATGGGAGTATTAGCGAGAGGAGGACAAATGTCTAAGAAGAACGGGAGGAAGGGTAGAGATTTATAGGGGTAGAGATGTGTTAGGATGAAGCCAGGGTAGATGAGTGGTTCCATACTGGCAAATATATATTTATATATGTTTGATTCTCTCAAGACAGGTCATAGTGTTAAACCTGTCTCAACAAGGGCCACTGGGATAGAATATACCTCGACTTTGAAGAGTTAACCTGTTTGTACTGTAAATTTGCTTGAGTCTTCAAAACTGCACACTGTGGCTGGGCTTGGCCTCAGCTCACGGCTGTGATAACAGGGTCACAAGGTTCAGACCAAGCCTGCCCAGCATCACAGGCAGGGTTCCAGTTTCCAGTCAGGGATGTTAATCTTAGCAACTCTCTGTGCTTTTCAGAGAAAGGACATGGTGGCTTGCCCTTGACCCTAGGGAGGCCATGTCTATTATTCTTTTTCCAAACTCAAAATCTAAAACCCCTGATTTATCAAGGTAGGGGGATGTAATGAAGAGTTTTAGTTTGTTACACTCTGACAACTTTTCTAGGCCTTCATTTCCTCATCTGGTATATGAGGGGGTTGGATGAGAAGGCATCTCAGGTCTATTTCTGGCTCAAAAATGCTTCTTAAGTGGGATAAAAGCTCTAGCTTTTATCAGCTCTAGCAAGGCAACCCCACCCCTTTGTGGATGCTCTTACGATATGATAGAGAAAATACAAGAACTGCAACCAGCCATCTTGGAAATTGTTTGGAGAGATTGTGAACCAGCATCTTAGACGCTAATGTGCTTAGAAATGACTGCAGAGTTTTGGGGGACAATATTGCCTTTTTTCTCCCCTATCTTCCAGCATAATGTTAAAGTTTAACACAGTAATTATTTTCAAACTTCCAGGCCATGACTCTTATGTAGAAGAATCTGAATGTGCTAAGGTGGCCCTAAGCAGACTTTGCAAAGGTATAAGATTTAGGGAGAATGAAACAGACAGGAAAGATGTACTGTCGTCTTCTTTACAGAGTTGTTTTGAATGAGGGTTTAGAATGATGGTGGCTCAGGAGGAAAATATGGTTCCCAAATTTGGTTATCAGATTAAAATATGTATTTAGGATATAATATATTAATACATGAGGTCTCTAGATACCTGTGGGTATCTGTTAACTGGATTACTGTCATAATATTTGTGTAGAAAGCTATAAAGCCCTGATTACCTGCTGTCTGAACTACAGGTAACCTTTTAAGGTAATAAAATTTGAATTTTGGAATGGTCTGGTGGCTTTTGGTACAGGTAGCTCTTTCATATAAATTCAGGTGCTCTGTCATGTTGTCCTCTCAGATGGTTCTTCCAGCATTAGGAGCTGAGAGGACAACACAGACCCTTGAATGGTAGGGCCTGGGTCACATCACACCCAAGTTTATGTTGCTTTGTGTTTAGGAAGTTTTGGTCCTAGAGTGCTCATACCCTGCATTGCTGGGTAGCGTCTCTGAGTGGTAGGGATGGGTTGTAGTACAGGTAGTGGTTTTTTAGCAGGTTTAATAATAACTGTCACCCTAATACAGATGACATCCCAATGTACATGTCTATCTCTGACTTTCTTGAGCTCTGGTCCGACTCATCAAACTCCTGGACCTTTCCTCCAGGATGCCTTACCTACCCCTCAGACCCAACATATCTAAAACCCAACAGCTTTTTTTCCAAACAGATTTCCTCTCTTCACGTAGCTAATTTTGTTAATAGCCCTTTACCCAGTCCATGTACTCCACGTCATTTTGATTCCTGTTCACCATCACCAAGCATAACCCAGCACCAACACCTTGTCCATCCTTTCTATCCCAGCTGCTACCTCCACAGCTCAGGCCCGAGGAGCTCACACTGATGCTATTGGCTCAGCCTCCTGACTAGTCTCTGCCTCAGCCCTGCCCTCGCTCCAAGCAAATGCACCTGCCCCTCTGTGCTAATCTTGCCAAAGCGGTGCTTACCGTCCCAGTCTCAGCTCAGGTGTTTTCAATGTCTCCCATTGCCTTTCTAGTAAATCCCATGTGCCTTTTTCTTGGCATTATAAAGGTTCTCCATGATTGGTATCAGCCATCTTCACTTACTTCCCCCCTATGTAAATGCTCAGCTTGTTTCCAATAAACCCTTACACTAAAGGGCATTTCCTTTACCTTAGCCTGTCTAAATTTACTCCAAAGTTCATGACCCAGTTAAAGGCCAGTCTGTACAGAAGCAGACTCATCTTGTCTGGAAACAAGGGGTCTTCCGTGTGACTGTCAGTGACCCTCTACAGGGCTCACACACCAAACCTGGTTTTGGAGTGTAGCTAATTGTGAACCTGCTTTAGGGTTTCTCCTAGAAGGAAGAGGCTGCCACTTCTTTTACATCTTCCCATATCCCAAGAACGTAGTACTATAGACCCCATTATTTATTTGCTGAGTGAATGCTTGACTTTGTCAAGGCAGAAGTCAGAATACCAGAACAATTTTCTGACACACTGAAATTTCTTTTCAGAAAGAATTCATTGACTGTATTGATAATTTTTCTCTCTCAATAATTAGTGCCTTAGGTCTAGGTGCTTGGATGGGACTTTTTGCTACTATCTGGCCTCTGAGTTACTTTCTGACAGTTGCCTGGAGCACAACAAGTTTTTAAAAGGCCAAGGATGATGGTCCTCTACATTACAGTGTCTGCCTGTCTGGAAACACAGATCGAGGCTGAAGGTGGTGCTTAGACTGGTGCTGGCCAATAGCAACTCCTATTCCTATTATCATCTGTAGTCGTATGTACTTGTTTGAACTAAGGTCTCTTTAGATTTTGTTTGAAAGTCACACTTGCTCTGGGTAAGAGTTAATGTGCTTGATAGAACTTGCTAGTTGTGTATATGCACTCTTGGGCAGGGCTGGTTGCTTGGCCTGACTGTTTTTCCCTATAGAAGTCATTGCTTCTGTCGTGGTGGCCTCCTCTACACAACTCTCTTCTCCTTCTGATTCTGGAACCTCCTCCTCCCCTTGCCCCTTTAGATCTGAGCGTGGTTATAACTCTGCTGCTATGAGCTACAGGTTCTAGTACTATCCCCTGTGGTTCCAAACCACTGCCAAGAGCCTTTTTTATAAATAAACCCACCTCCTATCACCCAGTTTTGAGTGTGCCATCTGTTTTCTGCTAAGATCCTGAATGAGACCATGTATACGTATATGGACCATGCTTTTTCAAAGACTTTTTGTTTTTTTTGGAGAGGCTTTCCTTACATCTCTATTCCTTGTGAAAATAAGGAGAGTTTCAAGATGACAGTCAACAGAAAACTAGATGAAATGACCACAAAGTTATTTTGAAAACATAATCTGAATTACCTTTTTTTTTCCCCCCCCATTTTTTTTTTTCCCCCCATTTTGACATGGATTTCAGAGAGTCTGGAGCCATTCAAAGTTTGATAGCATTGTTTTTCTCTTTGTTTTCACTGAGGAGGATGGTGAAAGATGCTGTAGTCTGAGTGTCTTGTGTTCCTCTTTCTCACATCTCTATGAATCCAAGCCACAAGCTAGAGTTACCAGAGCCACAGATGGTTGAGCATTCAAGTCCTCCCAGAAAGCACAGTTCGTCTTACAAGTTCCTGAGCCCAACACTGCGTTGACCTATGGTCAGCCTGCCCCTTATGGAGTCTGCAAAAGGAGGAAGTGGTCAGATGGCCATGTGCTGAAAGGTATCCTGGGCCTGAACAGGAAACGTGCTCAGAGGAAAGTTACGGTAACTTCACCAGCTCTGTGGTCAGGAAGGAGGTGTTCTGTGCCAGGGAAACCAGTGTCACCTTCACAATGTGTTCACAAACATCACAGGGTAAGATGGTTGAAAAGAGAAAGCTTCATTTTCTTTGGTTCCTGCCTAACATGCTAAACTCTGTTCAGTCAGAATTTTAAAAAGGAAGCAACGTGATTAGGATCTTTACAACCTGATTGTTAAACTGCAGAAGAAACTCTGATCATGGTGTGCAGAGATGGAACCCAACAAAGTTCTTAAGAGGTCAATGGACATTGACAACAAGGTCAAGAGGTCAAAGGACAATGACGTTGCTAAAGAAACATTTACTCTATCTTTTTTAGGGCTTCCTTAACTTTAGTTAAGGAATGCGGCCTTCAGTCTTGAGTGCTGCATATTCCACTCTCTGGTTGACCAGCCTCTGTGTGCCATTTGATTTCTCTATGGTGCTATGATAAGGAAAAGGAAAGACGGAATATCCTAAATTAATCATGACAAATAAATGTAATTCACAAAGGCCCTGAAGTTAAGGGCTTGCCCAATGAGGTTTAGATTGAAAGTGATTTTATGTATTGACTAATGTTTGTGTTCAAACTCTTTTGGACATGTGGGCAAGCTGAAATGGAATTGTTGCAATGGTGTAATTATTGCGTGTGGATCTGAAATAATTTATAAGAGGCATTTCATGGGACCATATTGTCTGTAGGCTTTATCTGGGATCCATCTATGACCTTCAGGAAGTCTCTGCAATTGTAAGCAAAATCTTTTGTGTAGAGGCAAAGCAAGTTTGGTAACAGACTTTTTCTAAATATGAAAAAGTCAAGATTGACATGAAATCAAGTCAAACTTGCTGAATGTACAAAATTGGTTTTCTATTCATTCATGATTTAAAATATTACTCCTAGAATCATAAATAAATAATATCTTAGATCTTCCACAATTTCTGTGACCTTGTTTAGAAAGCCATTTACTTCTTTGGTTTTCAGTTGCCTCTTGTGTAAAATAAGGGGTTGCCTGAGATCATCTCCAACTTCCCATCCAGCTGAGCACTTTTTGCGGGATGGTATTCCAGCAAAACGGGGTAGAAAATGAAATTTATCTTGGTCCTGTCCTCTTCCCACTCCATTTACTCCCCTGCTCAATGGTATTCTCCTCCTAAGTCTCACTTCTGTGCCATCCAACTATCAAGTCCAACTTTGAGAAGGTCTAGAAACAATCACCAAAATTGATTGAAATTTTGATGCAACCTGGCAGAGGGAAAAGAACACTAGATTAGAAGTCATGAGGCTTGAGCCAAGTCCTAAGGGTCATGTACTTGTCCTGTAACCTTGAGCAAGAATTAGACCTTTTTGACCTCAGTTTCCTCATCTATAAAATGGGCATAAAGATGACTGTCCTGCTTATTTATTTCACAGGTTAATGTAGAGTTTATATGAGATAAAATAGGAGAAAGCACTTTGTAGCCCTATGAATATAGACCATAGTTACTAATTTGTCAATGTATTTCCCACATTGCATTTTAGGCTTCACCTTATTTTGAAATCAAAGCATTAACTGGGCTGGTGGGGAGTGTCCTTTTAGGGTCAGGGCTCCTTCTCTGGTGTTTGGAGCCACACCTTAGAGATGGTTATCCACTCCACCTGTGCAGAGAGTTGTTTATTATTATAGTAGTTGACCTATTTACCATAGGCAAAAAGGAAAAGTTTTGTTTTGTTTTGTTTTTGGTAACCAAGCTCCCTTCCCCCCTTTCTCATGGAAGCACAAGCAACTTTCAATTTTCCAGAAGTCAACTATATCACAAAATTCACAGATTATCTGGGGGAAATCTTTCAGCTCTCACTGCCTTGCTCATAGGCAGCAGATAAGCACCTTCTCACCTCCAATCTTACTCTTCATGTCGCCTGTTGTCAAGGAGGAGTTGTGAGGGAAAGAGGTTTGAGGTTACTGCTTCCTGTCTCCACACCTTTAGCTAGTTTAGCTGCTAGGAAAGGCTTTGAAAAGCAAAGCACTAAATTCATCATCAAAACAACTTGCCAATTCAATTAGAGCCATGTCAGTCGAGCCAATCTTTTGATACCAGAAGCGAATACAACTGATAGATTGACAACGTCTCTCTTTTAACCTAGTAGGTTTGACCTAGGCAGACCTTGCCTAACTAATCACAAGAGGGAAAACTGAATATTTACAGGGAAAGGGGTAGGTCTGCTAAGAAAAAAATTAACATGAGAAGGATGCTTCCCACTCCTAGCACTAACGGGAAAGCAAAAAGGAATCAAACAGAAGCTAGTATGGGGAAGCTAAATATTTCTCTTATTTCTTCTTCTGAGTCTAGACATGTCCTTAAATTTTACAATATGTCCTTAAATCATTTAAGTACTGTAGATTCCCTGAAACTCAGAGAACCAAGATACATATCAAAGCCAAATGTCATTTGGTGTTCTGGTTATTTGTCGCTTTCACTGATCCATGTTATTACTTTACTCTCGCAGAGTAAGGGGTATGCATTTTCACACATGCTCCATTTTTAAGAAAAAATGAGAGCAATCAGAATTACTGTTTCTATGGGAAGCCATAATGATCACAAATATTCAATATCACTTAGAGCAATTGATTATCTTTTCCCACCACCCAGAGTGAATTTCCTTCCCTTAGTGTCTCTCCAAAGCAGATGAGATGGCTTCTCACTTAGGTTTCTCTGAATGACTGACATGAATCAAGGTGGAAGCAAGTACTATGAGGAGATACATGTTCAAAAACAAGAGGTTCTATCAGTCAAACTTGAATTCAAGTTGAACCCTCAGCTAGGAGGCTGTTGTCACACACTAGCACATATTAAGAGAACTATGGATACTTCAAGCATAGTACCTAATTTTAAAATGATCTGTGCTGACATAGAAGAGGGAGGAAAGTAAACCTTGACAGATAAATTGGATATCTCTTTTCCCTCAAATGACCATGTAACCAATATTTTTCAAGCTCTTTCCCAACAAAATATTAGTACATAGGGTCACACAGGAAGTGACTTTTCCTTCCCTTGCTCAACTGTTGGATAGGCCATCAACCAGGGAAATATTGAATAGGTAACAGCCAGCCTAGATCCTAGGACCTCTGATTGCTCTTCCCCAAGAAGTTTCTCACTTTGTAGTGCCGAGGGAGTCTGGGCTCAGGAGAAATGTGATCCGTTTTAACAATGCTGAGGTTTGAATTTGGAGGCCCCATCATGAACAGAAGGGAAATCTATCTTCCAGTTATCTCATTATATCATGCTCTGTGAAGGAAAGCAGAGGAAGACCACTGCTTCTCCCTCTTCTGAAAAACAGCAAACACTGACTAAGCTCCAGGGCGTCAACTATGTGCCCAGGAGCCTTTGAGGTAATTTCCTTTTTCTTTGCAATGATCCCCTAGGCTGGAAGAATGTCTTCTTCACAGCCCAGATGTCCAAAGTTCACCTCAGTTTCTGAGCTGTCTGCTCCAGTCACGTAATGAATGAAGAAAAGACATAGGCAAAAGGAAAACAGTGTTACTTACTGGTTGGTCTGTGTGGCCTGAGGACAGCATTTTTAACTCCCTCACTCATCACATCTAAACCCATGCTGAGTTCTGCTAACTTCAGTCTGGAAATATTTCTTGAGTTCATCCACCTCTTTCTAACCGTAGGCCAGACCCTTATCACCTCTTGCCTAGACTATTACAATTGCATCCTAACTGGTCTCCACGTTTTCACTCTTGTTCTCTTCAAATTCACCTTCCACCTTTGTGCTAAAGGGATCTGTATAAAATGAAAAGTTGTACGTATGACTCTTCTGTTTAAAATCCTTCAAAAGGTCCTCATTACCTGCAGGAGAGAGTCCAACCTATGAACTATGCTTACCTTGCCAGTCCTGTCTTTTACAACTCAGGTCCAGCAAATCCAGGTAGGCGCAATTCCCAACACCTGCCATACTCTTCCTTCGTCCTCATCTGCTCTGCCCAGACCATTCTTTTTTTTTTCCTCTTTGTCTTTATCTTCCCCACAGTCGCCTACCTCACCCCTACCCCAACACACATTCTCCTACCTCCCCCGCACCCCATAACACAAAGACTCATCTTAGCTAGGATAACTTTTACTTCATAAAAACCTGTTGAATCAATGTGTGTATAATCCTTATAAGACTCAGGTCAGCAGTCACCTCCTCCAGAAATCCTTAGTTGGTTCCCCAGTTGCCCTCACTAACACTTGCAGATCACTCTGCCACTCTTTTTAAAGTTGGTATCTGTTTTTGTATCTTTCTTCTCCCACCAGATTGTGAGCTGCCCGAGGATAGTCACTGAGCCCTGCTTACCTTTGGGAAATCAATTTCTCTCTCCCAGTGCCTCTTGGGACGGTGTCTCACCCTGAGTTATGCAAGAGGCACTAAGCAAACTACTGGAGTGTAGATGCTTGAGCTTCTCTGGCCCCCCTCCCTCTCCAGCTTGCTATGGGTGCTGGGAGAAGGAGGCCAAACTGAGCAACCGTCCAGGATTTCTCTTCAGCCTTACTCAGTTTCCTTGCCCATGCTTCCCCTCCCCGCTCTTTAAAAATCCCTGCAAAGGAGTCCTATTCTCATCTTTTTTCTTACATCAGCTCTCAAAGGAAGATCAGGAAGAATTTGAATGCCCATTAGAACAGAATTCAAGTAATTAATAACAGAAACACACTTCTTGGAGTCCTCAATAGGCAGAAACACAGATACCTAAGCTGAAAAGGAACGCAGAAGTTGGCATTTCTTGCTGGGGTTGGCTCTTCCAATCAGAACCGGCCCAGTGATTCTTGCTCAGTAAGCACAGAAAAAGGCCAAGGAAGATACAACAAAACAGAAAATGAGTTGGATTTTCCTATCAAGACAGGCTGAACTTTTTGAGTCTTTACGTGTTTACTTTTCAGTGCTTTTAGAGAGTATTTGTTATAATGAATAATAAATAAAGCTAAAGTTGTTGTTGAGACAGATTTTGAATGAGGACTTAATGAGATGCTAGGCAGAGCTAGCTGCTGCTAAGAATGGTACAGTCTGATCACCATCTTTCACTTATTATTTAATGAGATGCTATTGTTTGCACAGTATCATGCAAAGAAGCATAACCCCTTGTCCTTGCTCAAAAGGGACTTGGAAACTAGGGGTGTAGAGGAAATACACACAAATCAAAAGTTAAACAAATGGAAGCCTATGAAACAAGAGGTGTTCAAAATGTAGAACAGAGAGTAATCATTTTGAGACCTGAGAAGGGAGAGACATTGTAGGCCGTGGAGTCGGTGAACAAAGTACAGAGAGATGAGTACTCACAGTGTGGCCCTAAGTGATCTGGCTAATGGGGAGGGTTTTGGTTCGAGGAAATGAGATTGGAAATGCTAGTGGAAGCCTATGAATTGAGGATTAAAAGTGAGTTTCAACTGTTAAGCCACTGCTTCGCAAACTTGACTGCAAATTAGAATCTCTGAGAAACTTTAAAAATATTGACGTCTGGGTCCTACACCCAAAGATTCTGATTTAATTGGCCTGGCAATCAAGGGTTTTTAAAGTTTCCAGATGACTTTAATATGCTGTCAGCTTGAGAACTCTGTTAGGCTATAGTGGTTTTCAACCCTGACTGAATATTAGAATCAACCAGGGGAATTGTTAAACCAATGCCAAACGCGACATATAAAATAGGAGAAAATATTTGCAAATCACGTATCTTGATAAGAAACTTGTATCACAAATATGTAAAGAACTCTGATAACTCAACACTAACAAGACAACCCAGGTAAGTGGGCAAATGATCTAAATAGACATTTCTCTAAAAAGGATATACAAATAGCTAATAAGTACATGAAAAAAATGCTCAAATCATTAGGGAAATGCAAATCAAACCACAATGAGATACCACTTCATAACTCTAGGATGGCTATAATAAAAAAGATGGACAACAACAAGTGTTGGCAAGGATGTGGAGAAATTGGAACCCTTATACACTGCTGGTGGGGCTGTAAAATGGTACAGTTGTTTTAGGAAGCAGTTTGACAGTTCCTTAACAAGTTAAATACAAGGTTACCATAATGACCCAGCAATGCCACTCCAGGTGTACACCCAAGAGAATTGAGAACATTCATCCACACAAAAACTTGTACATGAATATTCATAGCAGCATTATTCACAATAGCCAACAAGTGAAAGCAACTAATGAATGAAGAAACAAAATGTGGTATATCCATACAATGGGATATTATTTGGCCATGAAAAGGAATGAAGTTCTGATACGTTTACAACATAGATGAACCTTGACAACATTCTGCTAAGTGAAAGAAGCTAGATACAAAAGGCAACAAAAAACTAAAAATAGAACTACCATACGACCCAGCAATCCCACTACTGGGCATATACCCTGAGAAAACCATAATTCTAAAAAAGTCATGTACCACAGTGTTCATTGCAGCTCTATTTACAATAGCCAGGACATGGAAGCAACCTAAGTGTCCACCGACAGATGAATGGATAAAGAAGATGTGGCACATATATACAATGGAATATTACTCAGCCGTAAAAAGAAATGAAATTGAGTTATTTGTAGTGAGGTGGGTGGACCTAGAGTCTGTCATACAGAGTGAAGTAAGTTAGAAAGAGAAAAACAAATACCGTATGCTAACGCATATATATGGAATCTAAAAAAAAAAAAAATGGTCATGAAGAACCTAGGGGCAGGATGGGAATAAAGACGCAGACCTACTAGAGAAAGGACTTGAGGACACGGGGAGGCGTAAGGGTAAGCTGGGACAAAGTGAGAGAGTGGCATGTACATATATACACTACCAAATGTAAAACCAATAGCTAGTGGGAAGCAGCCGCATAGCACAGGGAGATCAGCTTGGTGCTTTGTGACCACCTAGAAGGTTGGGATAGGAAGGGTGGGAGGGAGGGAGATGCAAGAGGGAGGGGATATGGGGATATATGTATATGTATAGCTGATTCACTTTGTTATAAAGCAGAAACTAGCACACCACTGTAAAGCAATTATACTCCAATGAAGATGTTAAAAAAAAAAAGGCAACATATTGATGATCCCATTTATATGAAATGTCCAGAATAGGCAAATCCATAGAGGTAGAAAATAGATTCGTGATTGCCAGGGGCTGGAAAAAAGAAGGAATGGGGAGGGGGCTGCTAATGGGTATGGGATTTCTTTTGGCGGGTAATGAAATATTCTGGAATCAGAGAGTGGCGATCCATTCACAGCTTTGTGAATGTAATAAAAAGCCACTGAACTTTTTTTTGTGGCCTCTCCCGTTGCGGAGCGCGGGCTCAGCGGCCATGGCGCACGGGCCCAGCCGCTCCGCGGCATGTGGGATCTTCCCGGACCCGGGCACAAACCTGCGTCCCCTGCATCGGCAGGTGGACTCTCAACCACTGCGCCACCAGGGAAGCCCAAGCCACTGAACTTTTAAAGGTTACTTTAAAAGGGTGAACTTTAAAAAAAGGGTGAGCTTTATGGTACATGAATTATATCTTAATAAGTTGTTATAAAAAAAATGAAAAGAATGGATCCCTCTCTCCACCAGCATAGACCAGTTAAATCAGAATTTTTGGGAACGGGACCCAGGCACAGGTTCTTGATGTACAGCTAGCATTGAGAACTATGTAAAAGATGAAAAGCTATTAGTGATTTAGTTCTATGCAGCTCCGTTTTCTCCAAAGCAAAAACAAAATACTTGAGTACATGGCTTCAAATCCAGGTTAAATTGTAAATTTCATTTTAATAGATGATTTGACCCTTTAGTATGGGTATGGGGGGTATTGCTTCAAATAACCCTTAAAAAAAAATGTGAACAGGCAGACAATTGTTAGTATACCTAAAAACAATAGCAAAAATGTTTTTTGTTTGTATTGAATTTTTAATCAAAGACACAAAGTGATTTATTGTTTTAAAGAAATTTTGGAGAGTGTTGGTTGCAAAGTCGATTCTCAGTGCTTAAGTGGCCCATTGCTCAGGTGGTTGTAGTTTACTTGGGTTTCAGTCCTTGCTTTGCTCACCATCTGCTCAGTGATATTAGACAGATCATCCAATGTTTCTAGGCCTCACACAGTCACTACAAGAAAAGGGAATATATTGTCATGTGCTAGGGAATGGGGTATAGTGGGGAAAAAACAGGATAGAATAGATATGTTCTCTTCCATCATGCAGATTTCAGGTTCTTTGCTTTAAAAGTGAAGAGATTGAACTAGGTGGTCTCCAGATTCTTTGATCCTTTACTAGGATAGCATAAAGGTAGAAGATGGGCTAGAGAAAGAACTCTTGTGGGCCTCTTGGGCCTCTTCCATCTTCTGTGATTTAAAGAAACAAAAATGCAAACTTCCTGACAAGGCTGTTTTCAGAATTTGCTATGGAGGATAAATTAAATTCTTTGGATTACATTTTTCTTACCTCTTTATCCTACTCTTGGAACAGCCAATAAAAGAAATCAAAATGTTTCAAAACATTTAAATTCCTTCACAAAAGGCTGAATCACAACTTAAAATACAAATCTATTTGTTTATGTCAGGTGTTAAAAGCCATTTCCAAGTAAAACACTCAATTAGAAAATTAATTGAGCATGATTAACATGTTAGGAACCTCAGCACAGACTCAAAAATTCCAAATGCATAGCTGTGATGTTCAATGCCAACAGAAGGCCACGTTCTGCCTTCCAAGTGAAAACATGCTCCACTGTTCCATTCAAAGGAGGATGAAAATAATATCAAAATGTAAACTCTCAGGATAACTGTCTTCCAAAGAGCTCCTGCGTCTTCATCTGCCAAGAGAAATCCTTTGCTGGAGATCTGTTTATTTTGTTAACTAATATAACTTGACTTCAGAAAAAAAGTCCTTATATTCTTGTTCTAAGCAAATGATTTTTTCCCCATCCAGAAAACAAGATTTTGGTGAATCAGTCGCCCATGCTTGTGGTAAACAACAATGAGGTCAACCTCAGCTGCAAGTATACCTACAACCTCTTCTCGAAGGAGTTCCGGGCATCCCTTTATAAGGGAGTAGATAGTGCTGTGGAGGTCTGTGCTGTGAATGGAAATCACTCCAAGTCACTTCAGTCTACAAATAAGGAATTCAACTGCACTGTGAACTTGGGCAACGAAACAGTGACATTCTACCTCCAGGATTTGTACGTTAACCAAACGGATATTTATTTCTGCAAAATCGAGGTTCTGTATCCTCCTCCTTACATAGACAATGAGAAGAGTAATGGGACCATTATCCATGTGAAAGGTAACGCACGGCTCGACCAGTGTCCACTCTCAAGTAGTGGTTTTCAACTGCAGTCTTGAAAACTAGGTCATGATCAGTGGTGGGGTTGGCTAACTCCCAAAGAGGACAGACCAACGAGGAAGTCTACACCTCTTAAGCCAGTGATATTTTGCATATTTTGATTCCTCTCACATTCTCCTCTAGGAAGAAGGAAGGAAATGTACCCAAGTGACATTCCCATATCATTTAATCTAATCTATTCTATTTTTCAGAGAAACATCTTTGTCCAGCTCCCCGGTCTCCTGAGTCCTCTAAGCCATTTTGGGCACTTGTGGTGGTAAACGGAGTCCTAGCTTTCTATAGCTTGCTAGCAACAGTGGCTCTTTCTAACTGCTGGGTAAGAGAAACAGCATTGTTTTCATGTAACTTTTCTACTGCATATGCAATTGGACATATTCAAGAATTTTGCCTATGTGGCTTATTTTCTGTTGAACATGTGATTATTTTCTTTTTCCCTGCTAGGTTTCAGTAGGTTCTCTTTTAGCCTATCCAACTTTATCTGAGATAAAAATCTGATTAGGTGGCCAAGCAGAGTAAGAAGCTAAACAGGTAAATAAGTGTGGGAGATAAATTAGGGTAGAAAATTACCTTTCTTCTCCCCACTTTGCAATGTCATTATGACATATAAAATAGCTCTAATATATACATATGTATAAAAATCTAAGCGACTTGGGAATCTAAGAAACTGAAGCCAATGAATAACTTTGGTTCGGGGTCAAAAATCATGAGAAATTTGTCTACTGAAATTATGCATTCAAACCTAGCAAGGAAACTAGGTCTGTTTATCTGAGTCATATTTTTATCTCCTCTGAAGCAGTTGAATTTTGTGAGGCCAAGTATGGTGCTGTCATTATGAAACTATAATGGGAGTTAGACTTTTCTGAGCTCTTACCACTGAATTGGAGTTTACGAACTTTTGCAAATGTTCATGCAATAAACTTGGTGTGTTTTTCTCTACCTTCTTCAACGTTGAAGTTTTGGCCTAGATTTGAATGCATATTGATCACCATATCTACTGCGAGGCAGGGACCTCCTTATTTTCTCTCCTTTCTCTTACTCAAGAACTTCCAGTTCTTATGTACACAGTGTGGCACTGATTCCATATTGTCTTTGAATTTTTTTCTAGAAGTTAGATTCATGTATGAATCATTTCCTCAACAGGATATGTATGCTTCTCAAGGATAGAGGACTATTTCTCTTGACATTCACCATCCATCTGGTATTAGGTACATTTAGCTTAGTGCTTAAAGAATGCTTATGAACAGATGAATTGATAGCCCCCATAGAGGCCAAACTAAGGACTTAAATGAGTATGCCTGAAGTATCATACTTATCTTTAAGGCATATTCCATACATCTAACTAATTCATACATGGATCAGTGATTTCTGGAAGCCATGCCATGTTGAAGCCATCCTATTTACTATAGCCTTGGTGCTGGGCAGGGTCGGGGTGGAGGAGGAAGGAAGCCCTGGCTTCACAGTCATGCCAAGGATAGATTCAGCCTGGGATCCTTTTAAACTCTTGTCAGCCTATTGCCAAAGTTTGCCTCTCCCTTGTTCCCCAAATGCTACTCCCATTTTGGGAGACTAGGGGGCAGATGGATGCTTGTCAGGCTTCCTGTTGCCTAATCTGTACCTCCAACAAAATCTGTAACCACCAAAGTGGCTGCTTGTTCCTGAAAATCCTTTATATCAGATCATGAGAATTCGCCTATCTTGCCTTCTTCAAGTTGCCCAACCCTGATGGGGGCTTTTTATGTAGTGAAATATTGCCTAAGTTCTTCCTCTGATGTCAGTTGAGTCTGGATCTTGGTGTCTTCATCCTAGTTACCTTTCATCTTTGAGCCTCTGTGGAGTTTGCCAATAACATTAGAATTTAGGCTCCGGACGCGCAGGCTCAGCGGCCATGGCTCACGGGCCCAGTTGCTCCACGGCATGTGGGATCTTCCCGGACCGGGGCACGAACCCGCGTCCCCTGCATCGGCAGGCGGACTCTCAACTACTAGGCCACCAGGGAAGCCCTCAGTTCTTGTTTTTATCTTGATCCCCTTGGAATATCAACTTCTTAATCTAAAAGCCAGGTGCAGTGCCTTTTGGGGTACATTTCCAGGACAGGTGCTCCCCTGTAGTATGCTGACCTAAGTCAATGTACTTTACCAGCTTTGTAAGAAGTAGTTTTGGAAAACTGTTTTAACTTTCAGTGGCCAGAAGGGTAATGCTCACCATTTATAACTTATTGTCAATATACACTAGAATATCAGTTACTATAAGCAGGGACTAATTTGCTAAGTGACTCGAATTACCCAAAGGGACAAGAGTAGCTTCTATTTTTAATGAGTTAAAAAAGTTTACTTTTAAATTGGAAACATCATAAATGCAATATGTTTTCCTTTGGCAGCACTACTAATTCCTAGTGAGGTTCATCTTCCTTTGTCTTGAGAAAACTTATTTTGGTCTTATTCTGTCTCATGAGCTCCCTGAAAATTGGGAAGTCCCAGTGCTTGGCATACCTTATCTTCTTCTGTGGCCTCTTGTGGTTAATTAGGTTACCCAATAAGAAGTACCCTTTATCTGCATCTCAAACATAGGTCTTTGTACTCTCTGACCAAATGGGTGTGAAATAAATGTATATGTATATTTCATAGAATAACAGAGCATTTTTACCCAGGGCTCATCTTTTCTGGATACTGTTTAAACAACTTGCTGAGATAGGCAGCTAGGTCATCAGGGATCCATCCCTAGAGTTTAGCCATTTCCAGGGTACTTTTCTGGGATCCTATTTTTGGCTGGTCTGCGTTGTGCCTTGGTGTAAGATGCTGTTTTCTGGAACTTCCTGAGGGTCTGTGATGTACTGCCGTAGGCAGTTCTAGGCTGAGTGAGTTTCTGGGAACAGCTGCAGATTCTATCTCAGTTCTCGACCTGTAGCTGACATTTGAATAAAGAGAGAGCTCGCCTCTGCCAGGCAGCCACAGACCAGCACCTGTCACTCTCACTCAATCCTCAGTTCACTCCGTTGAGATGGTAAACCCATCCTCCTTCTTAGTCTAAAGGAGCCTTTAAAAAACACAGTTTTCTCCACTATAAATCACACTGTGGGCAATGTAGATAGTGTGTGTACAGGTAGTATCTGCCTTTAAATCCAGTGGGTTCTTGAAGACCATGTCCTTTAAATGAATTGCCCTGTGTATGCCTGTGTCTTTCTGCTGCTTCTGAGAAACAAGTTGGTAAGGATGGGAGTAGAAGGAAGAGAAAGGGAGGAGTGGTCCTGAAATCACACATCTTTAGCAGACAGTGAATGTTGAAGGGCTAAATGACTTAGTCACAGAGACATGTAAGGTGAGTACTCTGCACACGTACATGCATATGCTAGATGAACATGGACACTGTGGGTTCTGTATACTGTTCCCAGCATGTCTCATTTCCATCCCACTGTTGTGTTTACAGTTAGGGTGAAAGTGACTAAATCTGCCATCTGATAACAGCACGAGGGTAAGCATGGGAGCGGATTGCAACAGATCTTTCATAAGTTTGGTGCAACCCAGAGAACCTCAGAGCCAAGACATCTTCATTATGGGGGCCCCTCTAACTAGCTATAGTTTAATTTGAGTGTCCAGAAGCAAAGTCTGTCTCTTAGGAGTCTGGCAAGGGAAGTCGTCAGAATTAGAGTAGGTACTCTAATGCCTCCTAGGATATCAGCAGCAGCCTTCCACATTTATTTGGGGGGCAGACAGTTCCTTGCCTTACTCCTGCCCTGCCATAACCCTGTGCCCAAGAGGACTCTAGTCCTTTATTTATAGAAAGGATGTAGAACCAAGATGTTTGAAGGGCAACTTCCCTCACCCCCTTGGTTTCCATAGCTACCTCTCCCTGAATGCATCCCCCAATTATGTCTGTTTAATGATGTCCTCTTCTTACTTTCAGCTAGATAACCTCATCCATCATCTCAAATCCCCAATGACCGAAGCTGAATTGATAGTCTCTTTCAAATCCACTTTTCCTATCATCTTGCCTTATACTTATGGATGGACCATCAACCTCCTGCTCACCCAGGCTCAAATCATCAGTCATCTTTGAGTATGAACAAGAAGGAGGACTCAGGCAGTCTAAGAATATTCATTCTCACTTGGTGATATATCTTGTATCCATTGCTTCATTTTCATTCCTTTCTTTTTCACGATCAGACTCTTCAGATCAGGATTTCCGGTCTTGGCACTACTGACATTTGAGCTGGATAATACTTTGTTGTCAGGGGCTGCCCTGTGCATTGTAGGATGCTTAGTAGCATCTCTGGCCTCTGCCCACTAGATGCCAGTAGCATTCATCCCAGTGTGACAACCCAAAATGTCTTAAGATGTTGTGAAATGTCCTCTGGGACAGAGGATAAGGGAGTTGGAGGTGTCAAGGATGAGGCTTAGGAGGTCTGGTATGGGCAACTGTGTATATGGTAGTGTCACTCACTGGGACGAGAAACACTGGAAAAGACCAGGTTTTAGGGGAAGATCTTGAGTTTCTTTTTGGACATGTTGAGTTTCAAGTACCTTTGAGGTCTAGTCCAGAGATACACATTTGGGTGAATAGGTGGCAATTGAAACTGTGAATGTGGACGAGGTTGCCTAGGGAGAGAGGATGGCATGAGTAGAGGAGAAGGCTTAGGACCAAACCATGAGGAACTCTAACGCTGAATGGCTAGTTAGAGAAGAAAGAGCTTGCAGAGGAGGCAAGGAGGGAGTGGCCCCAGAGCGGCAGGATGAGAACTGGGGTGGTAGCACCTCATGGAAGGCAAAGCAGAAGCATGTCAGATGGGAATGGATAATCTAGAATGCTGCTGAGAGCTCAAAAGATGAGGCCTGAAGACATGTTAGTTTTATTTAGGTCCATTTTTTACCAACCTTTAACACTTACTCCTGCCCCTTTGATAAGGAAGGTGGGAAGGGCTCAGGTAGGAGTGCATGGAAATAAGGCCAGTCTTTGGCTTATTTATTCTGGTGCTCATGACATTCATGTCCAACGTATCAATATTTACTTACGCATCAGGCCAGGCCTATGTGCCAAGAAATAGACTTTTTTTTTTCATTCTGGAGAATTCTGAATCCAGAAATCTGGATGGCTTTCTGCTTTTAGAATTTTTATGGAACTTTTATCAAACATGTAAATTTTACCATCACACTGATTGAGAAAATATGTTCCTAACCTTCAGTCAAAACTTTGCTAAGATTCGTGGTGAGTATAACTCTAATTCTAGGGTTAGTATCACCCCTCATTCCTGGTAGAAATTCATCCAGAGGGAGCTGTGTCTCAGGGATGGAGATGAGTGACGCTATTGTCTTTATTTATGGAAATATACATACATATAAAGGAATAGGACTGTAACTAGTTGTCTAGAACTGTAACATCCAATTAATTTGGACTCCACTGCTATGAAATTGTGACTATTCCAGACTCTGGAGGGCTGAAGGCCCTCTTTGGTTTATCATGAAAAAAAAATGGCTTCTTGAGCAAATGACTAATACAAGAAGATTGCATTGGGGATGCTCAACCTTTTCAAAGGAGGAAGGGCCTTCAAGAATATTCACATATCAGAGTTGGATATGTTAATTAGATATGCTTTTGGAATTCAGTTCAAATGGCTGCATTGAGAGTAACAGGAGTGCATTTCTCTAAAATACTTTCTTTGATTCAGATTTTTCAGGTTAATTTGGAAGAGTCCAAAGTAGTTGGGTTTGATTGGTCATTATGCAAGTCCAGGGTGCTCAATGAATTCTGGTTTGTTCAGCTTCCTTTGACTGTGTTCTGAAGAGTTGCCCCCAAATCTTAGCACTCCTCCCAGATATCTCCCTCTGTGTCCCTGGCCCCCTTCACAGTGACATTTCTCTTTTCTGCAGATGAAGAGTAAAAGAAACAGGATGCTTCAGAGCGACTACATGAACATGACACCTCGCAGGCCGGGGCCCACCCGAAAGCACTACCAGCCCTATGCGCCAGCACGGGACTTTGCAGCCTACCGTTCCTGACACGGACGCCTATCCAGATGCAAGCCGGCTGGCCCCTCTTCACCTGCTCAACACCATTGCTCTGGATAGGAAAGGACTGCCTCGTCTTCAGCCAGCCACCTTGGCCTCCTGTTAGGCCACCAATGCTAATTTTTCTTGAACAAATAGGCCGAATAACATCATTTTGAGACTCTGAAATGAAGTTAAAGAATATTACTGTGGCAGACTCGTGTAGTGCCATGGCCCAAATTCAAACTCACCATGTATTTATTGACTTGATTGAGAGGTTAGGGTAGAAAACTGAAAGTGAGCGGATTCTGTTAGCCCTGACATCTGCTTCCAGTTCCACTCCTTTCTAACTCACCTGCATATTGCGGTCAAGTGAAGTGTGATATCGAAAGACTTTTTAGATGGAGAAGAAAAGGTTAGGAAATCATTCTCTTTGATTAAATGGGGGTTTTGGGTGGAGATAAGTTGGAATGGGGGAGGGAGACATAAACATTTAAAAAACCCTTAAAACACTGTCTCTCACTCATGAAATGAGTCACTTAGTTCCTATTTAGTGCTGTTTTATTTTAGTTTGTAAAGATGTAGACATTCTTTTTGATGAATTCTGGTCCTATTAGTCATTTTGACCAATGGAATCCCTTCAGAGCAATGGGAGGTAAACCAACTTGCTTTCCTTACTCCCTGTGATGGGAATTCAAGGTAGTCTTCACAATATGATTTCAAAAGAATAAAGTAGTCCTCCCACACCAAGGAAGAATGTGTCAGGCAATAAGGTCACTTGATGTCAAAATTATTTGAATACTATGAGGGGTTATTTGTTTAGCAGCTCATTTCAGTCGAATCGTACAGGGGCCTTTTCTGTTCCATGTATTTTAGGTTTGCTCAGTTGGTTTCTTTATTGTCTGCATGGAGGTCTACAGCGGGATGCCGAGAGTGCTTCTCCTGGAGAAGGGACGATACTGTGAAAAAGGCATGTTAGCCTCCATTAGAGTATGAGGGATGGGTCTCGAGAAACTTCTGAAGGGAACAACGCAATTCTTGCCACATGCCGCAGGGGTGGCTGGCATCTGGTAGGAGTTTTCTAGAAGACAGAAGGCAGAAGGAGAAATGGTGAGAGCTTCTTTCTGGGACTTTCTGTGCTTTAGGGCTCAGAGCTCCAGAGCTCTGTGGTTCAGTTGCCTGTTTACCCTGGAGGTCCATCGACATGGAAAAGTGTTTGATGCTTTTGAGATAGCATCAAAGTTCTCAAGATACCAGGCAAGGCCAGACCCTGGAAACACCATGAATATTTTTCTGGCTCCAGTTTGGGTCAACTGGAGTATGTCTGGGGACCTTGAAGAATGGTTTTACTGCTGCCCTTATAATTTGTTCAGTGCTTCGATTCATTCAGACGTTGGAGAAGTCTAGGTTTTAGAGGCAGATAGGCCTGGCTCAAGTACTATTGCTAGTTGGCCTCAGGCGAGTCACTGCCTTTCTAAGACTCTGATTCTTCAACTATAAAATGAAGATAGTGATCACAAATGTCTGTTCCTATACTATCATTTCCATGAGGGCATGTCTCAAGTTTGTCTTTTTTTTTTCTGCTTGGCCCTGGCACATAGTACCATGCCTGACATATGTTAGCTATTATTATTATTGTCATATAGATAAACTATGTATAAAAATTAAACTGGGCAATGACCTGAGAAGGAAGAGACTATTATAACACAAATTTAAATTCACTACCCAGGGATGAGGTGCTACAAAATTTGAAAGCCTCTAAACTCCCTCCCATTTCCTGTTTCAAAATATTTTAGCTCGCAATAAGATGTACAGCATTCTGCCTCTCACTTTTATGTATATAAAGAGGTCTTCTCTAATTTTTTTTTTTTTTTTGGTAACATGGGGAGGGGTAGAAATCTTATAATTCCATTCAGAGGATATTGTACTTTGGTTGATTTTTAAATGGGCTTCCATTCCATGAATTAAATTATTTCAAAGAAGGTCAAACTTAGCAGTCCTTGGGTGATGAAAACTGTTGAATTTATACTGACACATGCGCCAAATCGCCAGCCTCTTGGCATACAGAGTTCCTTAATCCAAGTTATCAGATTGAATTTGAAAAGGACAGAGCTGGAGAATTTTTAGAAAGGGCAATGACAAAAAATAAATTAAAAAATGGAAAGATTTGCTCTTTGGTAATAAATGGTTTTATTTTCTGATGGGAAAAATAGGTTTACTGAAGATGAATCATACTTTAGATTTTTCTTACTCACTCTGAACAGAACCAAAGTAGAAATGTTAACAGGGAAGTCCGTTTTCACTATTACTGTGAACCAAGAAATGGTTTAAGAACAGTGGTTGGAGCAATGCTGTTACAGTTTCAGATATGGCAATTATGAAGAAAACAATTTGCTGCTATTATTGTAAGAGTCTTATAATTAATAGTGGTTCTATAATTTTTGATTGTGAGCTCACATATTTGGGGATGAGCATACCAATTTAAAGAGACCAAGTGGGCTTCCCTGGTGGTGCAGTGGTTGAGAGTCCGCCTGCCGATGCAGGGGACACGGGTTCGTGCCCCGGTCCGGGAGGATCCCACATGCCGCTGAGCGGCTGGGCCCGTGAGCCATGGCTGCTGGGCCTGCGCGTCTGGAGCCTGTGCTCCGCGACGGGAGAGGCCACAATGGTGAGAGGCCCGCATACTGCAAACGAACAAACAAACAAACAAGAATAAATAAATAAAGAGACCAAGTATACATTATGTTCTGTGTTCAGTGATAAAATTACTGAACTACCATGTGCCTGTTTTAAATTTGTGCTTTAATACTGTTTTTCAGAGCAGGTATGCTTCACTTTTGGTGATGAATCTGGAGAAAACCTGTTATTTAAAAAAGGTATGAGATAAACCCTTTTTATAAATCTCTAGTTTAGCCTTGAAAAAAAAAATCCAGACTTTTAAATATTAGTTTCATTTCAAAGCAAAGTACACTTCTGGTTTGTTTGCTTAGCTTTAGTCACAACTTCTCATCAGACCAATGGATTATATCTCTGAGATGTCAGGCTGGGCTTACCTGTGCATTCTGTGTGATGTAAATGTTCTATCAGAGAGATCAAACTTCAGCCTTAACTCCATCAATCCCTCAGGTTAACTAACTGAGCCACTAGTTCTCATGGCTAATTTAATGGGGATGTTGGTGGTTAAATGGATATCATATTCCTCATCCTGGCCTTTTGTACTGCTGCCCAGGAGCAACAGCAGGCCTGGGGATTGATCGCAAAGTGTTAAATTTAACTACATGCTGGAGGTTGGAGATGGTGGCAGTGATGAACCTAGAACCAAAATCATCACTGCTATAGACCTGTTACTGCCCAGGTTTTGGTATCTGCAAGGGCTCTTGAGGCTGAGGAAATCTCTTTCTTATAAGTATATACATACTTTCTGATATATTCCTCCTCAAATATCACAGCCATGTTCCAACCTCAGGGCCTTTACACATACTGTTTCCACTGTCTGGGATGCTCTTCCCCAGATATCTACCTGGCTTGCTCCTTCATTTCCTTCACGTCCCTGCTCAAGTGTCACCTTCTACCCTAGTAAAATCTCCCCAAGCCCCATCTACTTTCCTTGCTTGTTTGTTTTTCCATAGCATTTCACCATTTCTTATACCTGACTTTTAAACTTATTTGTTCACTGTCTAATTCCCCAAACTAGAATGCAAGCTCCAGGAGGGATTGAACTTTGCTTTGTTTATTGCCATATCTCCAGTGCCCAGACCAGTGCCTGACAGGTAACAAATATTTATCGACTGAATGAGTGAATTTCACAGGCCTTTGTGAATTAATTGTCAGTCTAAATGTACTAATCAGACTCTGAGGAGAGAGTCAGTTCTGTTTTCCACTTTCCTATTAATAAGCTCAAAAATCCATTTTCTTAGTGAGACAGGATGTAAAACATACACACAGCCAAGCCTGGTGAAAGAAAACCTGGTAGCTATAAGTTCATTTACATTTTAGAAATGTTTGTGCAGTGACGAAAACCAATACTGTTAGAGTCATCTTAAAAAGTCACGCTAAATAAGCCACAGTTGAAATTAAGTTGATTTCCCATTGAAGTCCCCAACTTCCCTCTTAATGGAGTATTGACTATGTTTTAAACATGCCTTTAGTCTAAGACTTCTGAAAATGTGGCTTTGTTGTTAAAATCCCATCCGACTACTAAACTGCTGCTCTTTTTATTTTTTCTCCCTTGGCCCCCAACAAATTCTATAAATGCTTTGCCTGGCTGTGATTCATAAAGAGCTCAAGGATGGGAATGCTGGGGACAGACAATTTCAGATTCTTCACCTGTCATGCTCTTTTCATAACTGAACATGCTAATGGCTTGCAATAGTTTTAAAATAAAAGAACAACGACAGACAAAATTGTGGCATTTGGAGCAAGTTGGCAATTCAATCATCACACTCACACACACACATACACACACACTGCTGTCCTCTTGTGGGTAGGGAAAGGCCCCTGAACAAGAGACACAAGAGCTGGTCTGATATTTCATGTAATAACTCCTATTACTTCATTGCAAATTGTGCTTTGAGTGTGGCCTGACGTCACATAGGTGTGTTATGAGTTCATCTCCAAACGGACTATTTTCTTCGTTGAAATGGAGCTCATTAAACTTGATAAAGATAGCCAAAACCTGTTACTCCAAGAAAGACTTAGCTCATGAGTTTGATTGGACAAACCAAATCAACTGGAGAAGGATAAGTTGGTAAAAACTCCGGCACTAAATGTATCAGCTCAATAAGCACTCCTTTATTGGGCTAATATAAATAGTGTAACCTAGTTCTGTGAGAAGGTTCTAGCACCTTGAAACTCAAGTGCAAAATGAAATAAAATGCAAACTTCATGACTTCACCTAACAGACCTCCCACCACGTTCTAACTTCATAACTAGGCAAAGAGTGTAGTTTGCTGCAGCCCTGAATTCACTTTTTTAAATCCAGTCTGTTAAAAGAGATTGATTCCTTTTAAAGCAGTATACTTTCTCCTCCCTCTCCTTGTCTGGAACAGAGATAATGGATGAGTGAGAAAAATCAAAGAAAACTCTGGATCCATCATAATGGGAGCCCTGACCACTGCCCTAAGCAACAGCAAATGGGATGGTCTGGGAGTCACACCAGAAACTTGTTTGTTACCTTATCTGCATCTCCTTAGCTGAGGCACTGACTCTTGGCTTTTCAACAGTGGTGCTCAGAAGAAGTTTGGTTCTTCTGGAATGAATCTGATTGGGTGGACCTCCCAACTTTCTCTGATTTGGCATCCCAAAGGAATGAGTGCTTTCCGCTTGAAGATTCCCAGGCTCTCAGCACTTAGAGACCCAGGCCACTGTCCAGGGAAGAATGGAGCACACTTCCTCAGTGTGCCTTTCATTCTTTTCAGGGTATGGACACTGGGTTCCACGCTTGAAAAACATTAAGGATTAAATATGGATGATCCAAGGATATTTCATCTGTTCTGAGCTGACCTCGTTATTGAGGCCACTCTAAAGGCCAGAATGTGGACTTCCCAAGCCCATTTCCTTATCTTATTTGCCTGTGTAAACTCGGTGAAAAGTTTTGGAATGCTGGGAATTCTAGGGGACAAAGAGTCACAGAAAGGTGAATTTATCTTCGAGTAGGGGTGGATCGGGTTCTACTTACACTTCAACTGGCAGAGCTATCTCAGTGACAGATTGAAATTCTCCTCTGGCTCCAAAGAACAAATTGTGAGAGCTGGGTGGAAATGTCAGTTGAGACAGAAGAGCAGCAAACAGCTTTGTTTTCCTATAGTTGTGGTTTTGCTTGGTGATGATGACACACGACGATGAAAATGTGCAGCATGAACTCCATTTGTTATCTGAGTGAGCATCTCTGCCAACACTGAAGGATATGTGTGGGTGTCACCTGCAAGCACACACACACACACAGAGAGAGAGAGAGAGAGAGAGAGAGAGAGAGAGAGAGGCCCTGGTTCGGAAAAAAGAACGAGTTAATCAAAGATCAACAGTGACAAGTGGTGCTGTTTATTTCATGAGGTTCAGATTTGATTTCCTTCCCCTCATTAATCTCCAAGTCTGAAGTTAGTCTCTGGACTAAATAGATGAGTGTCTGGTGACTGCGGAAGGGAGTGGGACAAGGTGGGCTTGAATGGGCATCATGGCAGTCACCGTATTTACGTAGTCATTTCTTAGTCTCCTGGGCACACACTTAGCATTTGATATGTTAGCTTCCAAAACGTGCATTTCTATTACCTTTTAAGAATCGTGACATATTACATGAGGGTAGACAAGTCGTTGTACTTGGGGTCCCTTTTGCACTCCTAACCCTATGCAACTCTTGCTTCAATTGTTTTATGTTTCTTCCTACTCCCTTCCTTTTCATTCACTGAATAACTATTTAATGAGCACCTGCCCAGCTCTAAGAAGTGGCCTAGGATGGAGATGTGGCAGCAAGCAACACGGTGTTATTATCTCCACGCTTACCAAGTGCAGAGTGTAGATGTTGCATGTCCCTTCTTTTTTTTAATACCCTAATCCTCAGGGTAATCACTTAGTCTTAATTATGGGTTCAGACTTGAATGTGGCTATCTGATATCCTTTGTCTTATTGGTTTGCCTGAAACTTATTTTTTGAGATGTTCTTATCTACCATCTCTAACATGTTTAATGTCTTAGCTTAGGGTTGACAAATTTTTTCTGGAAAGGGCCAAATAGTAAATATTTTAGGCTTTGTGACCATACGGTTTCTTGCAGCTACTCAATTCTGCCATTGGAGTGCAAAGGCAGCCACAGACAATATGGAAACAAATGAACATGTCTGTGTTCCCATCAACCTTTATTTGTGAATATTTGAACTTCATGTAACTTTTACACATCACGCAATATTAGTATTCTTTTGACTTTTTTTCCCAACCATTCACAATGTAAAAACCCATTCTTAGCTCATGGGCTGCTCAGAGGCAGACGGTGGGCTGGATTTGGGCTGCAGGCTGCAGTTTGCTAGCTTGGGCTTGGACCCAAGCCACAGTTTTAGCTATAAGCTTGTCTTTGAGTTCCAGCCACTATTTGCACTGGTAGGGCTGGAAGGAATCAGTTTGGCTGTGTGACTATGTGTGAACTTGGGAGTTGGGTACCTGGCTGCCATTTTATGGGTGACCAAGAGTGACCCCTCTGAAATCCAAAGTAAAGCTCAGCATTTCCCAGGGTAATTGGTGACATCACTTTTACTCAGATACGAAAGGCATCGACCCTACCCTTACCATTCCTTCACTTCCATTCCCCACTCCTGTCTGCAGCTGCTGGTTACACCCAAGGTACAAATAGTCCTTGGAAGTAGCCCAGCCTATGTGGGCACCCTGCGCCACACACCCATTCACACCATCTGGGCAATTTAAAAATAGGGCCAAATGTAGCATTTAGCCTGATCTGTCCAGCCAAGATGAGGAAATTGCCTCTAAAGGGTCAGATGATTAAGATTATTGTGCCAACAGTTAAGGATACCAGTAATGAAAAAAGATTTTGGTAGAGTGGATTTATCCTGACTTTGTACATGGCATTCAAGTTCTGGGTCTGGGTGAACAACCTCAGAAATTCCAAATTTTTCTCCTCCAGCATGCATGGCCCCTGTGTACATTTATGTGTTGTGTGCCCTGAGTAAGGGCCCCTAGCCAAGGGGACGAGGGGGCTGAAAAGCCAGTCAGGATCCCCTTATTAAGCTACTCTCCTGGAAAAGCTATTCCCACCTGGAGAGCATGCCTTTCTCCAATGCCCACACCTATGGGCTGTTGAGGTGCTGACAGAATGCTTACCTTTCTGCTGCTTGATTACTGAGCTCTTTATAGAATAAGTTAGATACCCATTTTCAAAACAGGAATTATCCAGGATGAATAATAGTTAAAATAAAATAAAACAAAAACATAGAATCATTCTTAATACCATCACAATTTCTCTCTGGGTTCCCTTCTTTAGTCTTCTCTTCCCTGCATTTCTGCATATTTTAATTCAGTTACTTGGTTTTTCCTGACATACATCTGGTGGGGTTGTCTTTTAGGAGTAATGTGAGAAGAAACTTCCTGGTTCAGATCTCCAAGGAAAACAAATAAGTTTTTGTGTCCTGGAGAATACCAGGTTTGGGGTTAGTTCTTAGGATGTCCCTGGAATTTTTCAGTTAATGGCAGAGTCTTCTCTTATTTCCTACTTATCAGTACATGGAGGGGCTAGACTAAATAACCTCAAGTCTAATTCCTATAATAGTTTTCAAATTTGTTATTATAACTCTTCCAGGATAATCTTCCCAAAATAAATGCCATTGTTTTGGGTTTTCTCCCATCATCACATTCCCATATTTTACAGACATAAATATTTTATGTTTGATATTTTTCAATCAGGATTATTGGAATAAATCTACCATTTCCTATAACTCTTTTTTTGGGTTTGTTTTCTTTTTCCTTTTTTTTCTTTGGCTGCACAGCACAGCTTGTGGGATCTTAGCGGGGCTCTGGCATCTAGAGGACCAAGTCCTAACCACTGGACCATCAGGGAATTCCCCTGTAACTCTTAAATTCAATACTTTATCCAAATTGTTTCCATTACTTTCTCTTAAGAAAATTTTATTTGTAAGTTTAGGCTAGAAACCTTGAAAATGTTGTGGAACTTGGGTGAATTTAATTTGAAAGTCACCTTCACATTACAGCATGAGAAACTATTACATCATTTTTAAAGTTTGGCGTTTTCCAAATAATAAATTTAGTGATGACATAAATTTTGCTTTATTGAGTCTTCCATAAATGAACTATATCTTGAATATGATAGGCACTCAGAACATCTTAACTGAATGAATAAGTGGATGGATGAATGAATATCTTTCTTTAGATAAATATTTGCAAGCTGTTTTGGTCTAACTAAGTGCTATAAAAAGACTTCGGAAAAGTGAGGGCTACTGATAAAGATTTACCATTTCCTAAACTGTTGAAACGGATTGTATGAATACACGTTTTAAGACATTGTTCAGACATTCAGAAGCAAAAGCTGTTTACCCTTCCTTGGCAACAAACAGAACTCTGATTGTGTTCACTTACCTACCCGCCATGTGCTTCTAAGGAGTCCCAGGGAGCAGATAATGGTTGGTTTAAACCAGAAAAGTGGTCCCAGTCTTCTCATTAGTGATTGTTTTAAGTGTGGACATGTTACAAAATTCTGACCAATAGCCCTGACATTTTGTTCTGAGGGGCCTCTGCAGAAGTTTCTCAGTACTCTTAGAAAGAGATATATGAAAACGAAGAGTTTCTTTTCTGCTCCAGAGCATTGTGTTTGCAGGGGGCATCTGGACAGCCATCTTTGGACCATGAGGGGAGTTAGCCTGAGATGAACATGCTGGTGTAGGCAGAGCAGAAAGAGGGAAGGAACCTGGGTCTTGAAGACATTGTTGGGCTGCAGATTGAACTAACACTAAATCTGTTCTTCCTTCAACTTCCTGTCATATGAGACAACGCATAGCTTTATTATTTAAGCCATTTTGAGTTGGATGTTCTATTGCATAAAGCTTAAAGCATTCTAACTGGTAACTCCTTCTTCACATTTACTGATGTGTATAAATACTCATGAATTATATTACTTGAGGATACAAAGGACTTGACTCAATATCTTGTCCTATTGACATGCTCAAATTAGTCTCTGATAACTTGGAATAAATAAGTGCTATAACTATACTTGGAACAGTATCCATAGTTACTGATAACATTGAATCTGGGCCACTGGCTTCTTTGAACACATTGCCTCTTAAGGGTGCTATAGACCATAGAACAGCAGAAAATTCAAGGCCCACACAAGATATCATAAAGACTTTACCTTCTTTTCCTTCTGTTACATGAATTAATGAGAAGGAATACCTCCTGGAAGGAGCCTGGGGAACTTATAGTCATATTTTGAATTAAAATATATATGTGAAAAATGGGAACAATGGCTTACTTCCCTGCAGTATAGGATACCACACACCAGGAAAGTCTTTCAATATTCTTCTAGCTGAGTGGTCTCTTTTACCCCTGTGTTCCCAAATGCCACCCTAAACTGCAGGGGCCAATAGGAAAGATAGGTCTTAGTAGATATAAAATAATAAATATTTCAAAAAATATTAAAATTTAAAATTCAAAATATACTTATAATAAAAAATATAAATTTAAAAAATCACATTGTTAATTTAGATCAGTGGCTTAAATTTTTTCTTTAAGTAGCAGAATCCTTCCCCATTTTTCTTCTAATGAAATCTTATCAGAAGGTCAAAGTAGGTCTACTGGGCCTGGACCCTTATCCTTTCAGTCTCTCTTAGCTTCTGGTAGTGGTTCCCCAGGCAACACTGATCTTCTTTGGGGTTCCTGTTCAATGAGACAACTTATCTATATTTGTTGTCATTCTTAGTCTCAATTGAGATTGTGCCTTGATCTCAAATGGCCAGAAAATAGTCTCTAGAAAAATTAGTTTCAGGATTATTTATAGGTGAATCTTCTCCTTCACATCTATGCACACAGATTTGGTTTTTGTTCTAATTTCTTTCTTTCTTTCTTTCTTTCTTTTTTTTTTTTGCGGTACGCGGGCCTCTCACTGTTGTGGCCTCTCCCACTGCGGAGCACAGGTTCTGGACGCACAGGCTCAGTGGCCATGGCTCACAGGCCCAGCCGCTTCGCGGCATGTGGGATCTTCCCGGACCAGGGCACGATCCCGTGTCCCCTGCATCGGCAGGCGGACTCTCAACCACTGCACCACCAGGGAAGCCCTAATTTCTTTATTCTTAATTAAAATGCCACTTTTTTTTTTTGCATTTTTCCACATGTAGTTTCTCTTCATCTAGAAAAATAATTTACTCTAAAATGAAAATACTTCAAATTTCTTTTAAAAATAAAACATCCACATTTAGATCTCTTTATTTTTATAATAAATAATAAACAATAGTTCATACCAAATAACTAATCAGAACAAGTATAGAAATAATTTCATTTTCTAACAAAGACCACAATTTGCTCTTTATTTGAGAATTTTCTATTGTTTCACATAATTATTCTAATGTATCATCTATTTTAGACTTAGTTAAGTCTAATTGCTTTAGTGTAATAGTATTTAGTGGGCATTCTTATCATGTGTTCAAAGCAGTTATAAGGTCAGATTTGCTATGTGTTTCATCAAGATTTCTGTCTTTTGCAGAGCCATAAAATTTTGTGCGTAATCTTTGAGTTCTTCCAAAGAATGTCATTACTTGCAGCACATTTGAACTCACAACTCACAGTGCCAAGTATAAACAGTGAGACATATGTGACTTCTCTATTTTTGGCCAAAATTCTGGCTTGTATACATTTTTCTTTTCAACCATGTTAGTGTCATTTTCATAGGCTTTCCTTTGACAATGAAAAAAAAACCAACAAAATAAAATGAAAATTGTTTAATTTTTTCAAGATTTAAACAAACGGTATTAAAATTTTAATAAATGTTATAGAATTTGCAGTTCTACCATCTAAAGTCTATTTAGCTGCCCACATCAACGTGATGGACACTAAGATTTGCAATCCAGATTCCCTGCAGGACTGAGGCCTCATTTCTGCAGCTGCTGCAGTGTTTGCTTCTGATGGCTCCCTCTCCAGGAATTGCTCTGTGCTGAAGGGACCTGCCTCACCCTAGGTTATGCCTTCTCCCTGGGAAGTGCCTTTGTTCAATGGTAGGTCAGTTCTGTGGTGCTACCACTGGGATAATTCTGAGGGGCCAACCATCCCTGCTCCAAAGCTTCCAGTAGTATTGACCGAGGCTCTGCATCAACAACTGCATCAAAGTTCAATTTCTCCCTGTGCCCAATCCTGCTTCCCTCACTGCCCCTCCCCACTGAGTGTTTTTTCCCTGTAAAGCTCTAATAAATTTCAGTCTCAGAGTTTGGTCCCAGGAAACCTAACCTATGATAGTTAAAAATCAGCATCAATTTTCATGCGTGATGTCTAGGTTTACAGATATACATATTTTGAATCATTTAAATTGCTTAAGATTGCAAAGTGTTCCAAAATATCATGTGGAACTGTTGCAAACACTGTGCTAATTTGTGAGCACCTCTGGAACCACAAATCGGAACCCAAAGAGAAGCAAGAAAAAGGATGTTTGGCAGTAGTGGGAAGTGACATCTTCTCATAAAAGAATCTATTGCATTCATGTTATCTGAGAGGAAGAATTTAAAAGGCTAATTTTTCTTTTCCTTTGATGGAAAGTTCCTGGCACTCGATCCTCCCCAAACTTGGAAGCAGTGTTTGAGATTGGCAGAGATGCAGCCTACAACCTTCATGGCATTTGGAGGTGGTTGCCCAGTATTTTGAGGTCATAGGATAAGAGATGTGGAAGAGCATTTTGGGGAGCCTGATATGCAAGATTCTAATGACAGAAGTCTTTTTCCTGTGGGGATCTCAGAGTGAGAAGCAAACACAGAGCCCTGGAGAACACCAACAGCTAAGAAAGGAACTGAGGGAGGTAAGCCTGAAAAGACCTAGAAGGAACAGCCCGAGAGGAAGAGAGTAGAACTGTTGGGTTGAACCATGTAAAATTGCTGATATTTGGCCTTTTTAGAAAAATTAATAGATGAATTTTTAAAGAGCAGTTTTAAGTTCACCGCAAAATTGAGTGAAAGTACAACTAGTTCCCTTATACTCTCTCCGTGCCCTCATCACACCCCAGACAGCCTCCCGCACATCAAATCTCCCACCCAAGTGGTACATTTATTACAATCAATGAACCACCATCAGCACGTCATTACCAACCAAATCCGTAGTTCATATTAGGGTTCACTCTTGGTGGTGTGTGTTCCACAGATTTTGACAAATGTATAGTGATGTGCATTCATCATTATAATATCATACGGATAGTTTCACTTCCCTAAAAATTCCCTGTTGTTCCACCTACTCATCCTTTCTTCCTCCAAATCTTGGCTATTTGACTGTTTTTGATTTACAAAAACTGTTACTTCATATAGTTTAATGTAAAGAAGAGAAAGGAGAAGAAAATTCTAAGTTCGAGAGTGTGGTCAACAGTGTTTGTTAGGTAAGTGAGATGAGGGATGAAACCAGCTCTATGGATTTAGCAACTAAGACCTTGGCAAGAGTAATTGCAGTGAGCTGGTGGGACTAGAGGTGAGGTCCTAGCAGGGAAAATTGTGATCAGACAGTGAAGAATAGTCTTCACTGAAGACAGTCAAGAGAGTTGAACTTATGGCAAGAAGTTTCCTTGTGAAGAGAAGCTTCTTGGCACCTGAGCTCTATTATTGGTCTGGGAACTCCTTGATGGCATCTCCAAAGTCCAGCACATGATGTAGTAACTGGGCCATGGCAGGCTCACAGATATTTGCTGATTGAAGAGCAAGAGGAAAATAGTAAGGTAAAGGAAAGTTTATTTTTGTTAGAAGGCAAAGATTTAAGCTGTCTAAGGAAAGAGGGCATCTAGTAGCAATGGAGAAATGAAAGCTGAAGGAATAAGAAAATAATAGACGGTAAAGATCCTTGAGCAACGAGGTGGGGTGGTAGTGTTGGGGACAGTGAGAGAGTAGAGGGTTGGGAGGAGGAGCAATGAATCTTGGGCTGGAGAGGGATGCTCTCCCACTCATCCATACACATATGTTCAGAGTGCACTGAGCATCCATTATTTTTAGATTGTGGGGAAAGGACATTGCATTCAGCTGCTCCCGACTTTTTTGCTGCACTATGCGCTGAATGGAAAGGAATGGACTATGGGGGATTTGTTTCCTGCAAAGCAAGCTCTTCTATTCTTCTCTTGGTGCAAAATGCACAGGGTGACTTGATATTAGAGAGGCAAAGACAAATCATCAGAGCTTGCACTATATTCCTTTTATGTGTGGGCAGAGCAGTTGAGCCTTGCCTACAGGGGATCAGTTGGTTCTGTGAAGTTTGTTGCCTACACCTACAAATAGTGCCCAAATGTATGAGTGCTCTCTCTGTACCCCTGCTCCCATTCTGTTATCTACATATCTGTTGATATGTAACAAACCATCCCAAACTTAATGGCACACAACAAAAACAATATATTATTACTATCTCTTACAGTTTGATGGTTGACTGGGCTCAATTTGGTAATCCTCACTTGGGTCTCTGGAGCCTCTTGAAAGCTTCTTCAGAGTCTGGCAGCCAGTGTTGGCTTCCAGTTAGGGTTTCAGAGGATGCTGTTAGCTGGAGGCTGTTGGCCTACATAGAGCTTATCCATCTGGTCTGGGATTCCTAATAGTATGGCAGCTGGGGTCCAAGGGCAAAGATCCCTTGAGAGATCCAGACAGAAGCAGTTTGCCTTAGAAATTAGTGAAGTGAGTCACTAAGACCAACCCATATTCAAAGGGAGGAGAATTAGATTCTATCTCAAGATGGAAGGAGGGGCAAAGAATTTTAAAATAACCATATCCCAAATCAACAGCAATGCAATGAAACAAAGCAAAGTGGATACATTATAGAATTTAGAATCAGGAGACTTAACTTGGTGACTAATTTGCTATGCAAGAGCACTTTAACACCCTCCATAGCCTTAGAAGCTTGGAGGCAGAGATGTCAAAAGACAATATAAAAGTGAGTGTTTGCTGGAAACCCTTCACGAACATTCAGCATCTCATATAATGTCTAAATTCCTTTCAAATGCCATGTATATATGTATAGCTTTCACATACTGGCATTCAAGAAGCAAACATTTGAAGCTTCAATCATAATATTATGGTCCATGTTTAGAGAATGCTTGTAAATATCAAGTCCATAACATGTGCATTGTATACATGGTTTTATCCAATCTTCACAACTCTTCTATGCACTTGGCTTTATTATTATTTTGTTTATTTTGTAGGCAATGAAACTCAGAGAATTTAAGTGACTTGTCAAGGATTCAAACTCAGGAAATTTGTTTCCAGAGCTACATTTTTAATCATTTTGCTTTATATAGTCTCTTTCTTTCAACTTGTTGAGAACCATCAGGGCCCATGTCTTATGGTAATTTGTAATTGTTCTTAGATGTGAATATGAAATTTTTGCCCATGAGGTTCATCTGTGGAGGTATGTCACTTACCCAGAGAATGAACTCCGCTAAGAGCATGCCAGGGCAGATATCTTCTTCTTGTGAGGGTATCTTTGTTCCTTTACTGAGAAGGAGCCTGAAAACGAAGATAACTGGTAGAGCTGATGTTGAAAATAAAGAGTTCAGGACTCTTTTAGTTGCAAATGACAGAAACATGACTTCACCTAGTGCAAGTAGAAAAAAAAGGGGGGTTTAGCAGCTTATGTATGTAGGGTAGGGAGGAGACAATGGAACAAGGACCCCCATGTTCCTAGGACTTTATTCAACCTCTTGCTTCTGCTTCTTTCTAGATGTAATCTCCATTCTCTCATTCTCTTTCCTCCTCAAGATTTTCAGCCTGAAAAATTTCAGGGAATTATTCTGATTTGCTTAGCTTGGATCAAGTGCCAATAGGAAGGGGGTCTTTGTTGGGGAAGGGAATCAGAGGACAGGCATGGTTTCTAGAGATATCATTGTCAGCTGAGCTGCCACCCCATTTGTGTCTAACACAGGTCTAAGAAATTCTAGTTCTTCAAAAGAAAATAAAAATTTTGGAATGTCACATAAGCTTATTTACTAGCAAAGTTTCATGAATCCTCCTCCATTTTTTTTTTCTGTGTAAGATGTATTGTAGACTTGCTCATATTACATATGTGAGCCACCAACAAATTCAAGTGTTCTTAATTTTTGATGGGTCATGGACCCTTTTAGGAATCTTTTAAAAGTTATGAATTTTTTTTCCCAGAAAAAAAGCACACACACACAAAAGTTTGCCTCTTGTTTTATGGTATTTATTGTAGTTCTTGGACCTGTGGAGAAGTACTCCTAAAGAAGACAGTGCAAAAGCTGCATTTTAAGAAGGAAAATTGTATGTCATGGTGTTTGTGACTTTGGGCATCTTTACAATTGTCAAGGGATCTATTGTTGTTTGTCCTAGGAATGTGTATTCTTGAACTCATCCTCATGATGAATCATAGAAGGATATACAAGTCTGAAGTCATTTCTGTCCAAACAAAAAGAAAAATTCAGTTAATTGCTTGTGTATTTCCAGAAATCATGTGTTTGACATACTGTAAACAAGATACTTGAATATTATATTTGATCATGAATTTGTTTTCAGTCTTCAAAACCTTCTGAGTAGAAGAGCATTAGATGAGTTTCATTTTTTCGTGGCCCAGAGATGTAGAATGAGGACCAATGAGTTGAAACCCTAGAGGAACCAATTTAAATTCAACAACATGATTGAAGCTTCTGTCCCTTTCATTCCAAAATGGCAAAAGATATATGTTTAAGGCAAGAATGAGGTGCTTTGCTTGGGCTCAGGAAGGGTGATCTCTTTAAAATGTGGGACCAGGATGCTGGTCCTCAAATTCCTCATCCCAATCCAAAGTGTTGGGGAAGACGCCCGATCTATTAATGGACACATGGCTCCCAAAGAGTATTCACCTATTTGACATCAGAGCTTTGGTTAACAACATCTTATAAGAGGAACAAATAGCCAGTATCTCCTAAACACCACTTCCAAACTTCCTAAGATGGCAGTATGGGGAAATAATGATTCCTTGCTTTAATTCACACTGCCTTTTCTCCTCCCATCCATCCACACAGGAAAGGCTGGAGAGTGAACCTTCTTTGAATTTTGAGCTAGTGAAGCTTCTAGGGGGCTTGAGGGGTAGGTATGCATACATGTGTAGGAGAGCTAATGAGCACAAGTTGACCTGATTGAGCCTGAATTTTTTTCTCTTTCTATCGATCTGAATCCACAGCCTCCTCTGTTAGTCTTTAGCATAGGCCTTGCTGCCATCCACCTCAGTCTCTTCCTCCTTGGGAAGTTGGCAATTCCAACAATAGGGAAACACTTTGTAACTCTTGGAGGACTTTCCAAAGATGGAATGGGCTGACTAGGAAAGCAAAGAGTTTCTCATCCCTGAAGGGAAGTTAAGACAGCTGGATGGTCATTTGTCAAGTATGTAGAAATTAAATAAGTAAGTAAATAAATAAATGAGATCATAGCTACCATTTGTTTGGTGCTAGACACAACATTAAGCATAACCTCATATCTTCATGATAACCTTGCACATTATTTTCTTCATTTTTCATTTGAGTGGGTTGAGACTCAGGGAAGTAAAGTAACTTGTCTAAGGCCATGTGACTAGGAAGTGGCAAAGCCAACCCATTTTGTGTGGCTTCAAAGCCTACTCTCTTTTCACTAGTACACATGTCAATTTCATCATGGGTTAAGTGCTTTAAACCATCTTGACCTTAAAACCCCTTCTCATTCAGAGATTCTACAAGTCTGTGAACTTTTGTGTCATGGCATGGTAACAAAAGGAGGTGAAACAACACTGTAGGTTTCCTTCCCACTTGTTTTTCTTTTCTTCATTTTTTGGGGGGTGTAGGGAGGTCCAGAAATTGAAATGATTAACACATCTTCATAAGTCCTTTAACAAACAAGTGAGTACAGTGGTTTTCACACTCAAATCAAACTCAAGGTTGTTTTCTGACTCCAGACAGGCTTTGGCAGATGTAGTCATTTGTAAATTAGGTGGAGCTTGTGCCTGGCTGCCCTAACTGGAGTGGAGAAAATGAGCCATGAGGGTCTGTGGGAGTGTGGAGGTCACAGTGGGGGAGGTATAGGTGAAGTTTAGAAAGACAACTGCCACAATCAGAGATACACTACACCTGGGTGGCCTCTGGGTGTTCGGGAAGGATTATAAGTACTAAATATGCTACAAAAGGAAAAAAAGAGGGGCAAGGGAGTTGAGTTTGGCCCCAGAACTTATGATCTGACTCATAGACATGAAAACACTTGAGAGAAGGGGAAGGTGTGTGCTTCAGGCATCTATGAGTGCACACACAGAGGAGAGCAAGTTTGTGACTTTGACAGTGTGCTGGAACTTTCTCATGCCCCAAATAAGGAAGTGAGTGTCACTTAGGCTATGCTAAGGCCTAAAATGTGCCAAGTGCAAAAACTTACTTTGCACTCTGTTTTTATATTAGTGTAAAACCAGTGCCTGTTGAGCTCCATGTCTTAGAGTACAACCCCCTAAAATTACCATGGAACTTGAAAATATGTAGCTGAGATGGTAGGTCTTAAAAATCTAAAGTAAAGAGACCTGTGATTAAGATTTCATTTCATAGTATTGTTTCATAAGAAGGAATAAATATAAATTATGATGATTGATTAATTACCTTTATGAAATCTTGCTTTGTAGGTCACAGAGGGGTAAGTATTGCTACAGTGCAATTCATGTTTTTGATGTTTTGGTTTCCTGTTAATATTTTGTTCCCTTGAGTTCCTGTAACTATGTTATATAGAGTGGGCTTTACCGTGTGGTTTTTGCTCCAATAAAACATTGTTTTGGAAAATCTTTCTCTGCCTGTTAACAGAAATCCAACAAAACAGAAATTAGAGAAAGTGTTCTAAGAATTAGGTAACAGAAAATAGGAGTGCAGAAATTGAAGAGAGTGGGCAAAAGATAAAATTGTACTTGCTGGAGGTTGCAGTTTACAAAAAGAAATTGGGGGTGCAAATATTTGGAGTAAACACTACAGATGATATCCCTTTCGGAGTGTCACCAACTACATTACACATTAAAAGTTCTGAGAAGTCCTGTAATTAAAAAAAACCGGATTTACCTTTTAAACAAATATTTCCCAACTAATTTTGATCCTTTTACTTAAAAAAACCACACACAATATCTATTAATAACTCATGGAACTAGTGTTCTGTACCACATTTTAGGATGTTGGTCTAGGACCCTCCTTGGTTATGCCCTTGGCCTCTATACAAGGTTGCTAATACCAGTCTTATCCTGTTTGAAGCCGAGAATTAATATAGTAATAATAATAATAACAAAATCACATAGCACTTTTCAATTTCTGAAATGCTATCACATATACTTACTCTGTTGATCTTCATGGGAACACGCTGAGGTAGACATTATTGTTTCAATTTTATAGATGAGGAAACAGGCATAGAGAGTTTAAGTAGTTGTCATGGTAACACACATAGAAGAGAAAAGAGCTGAACCCTAGTCTTCTGCATTTAAATGACAATCCCATATTGATCATGCTATTGAAAATGTTTTTTGTGAATCTATTTACTTGATTAAACATGTGTAACGGGCTGGGTTGGGGATTGATGAAAGAGAGGAAAGAGAAGTGTGTAATTGCATATATATCAGTGAACTTCCTAGTCTCTCTCTGGATGATCACCACTCCCTGCTAGAGATTTCTTGTTCTCCTCAGGTCAGTGTCCAGCTTCAGGGAATTGCCCTGAAGAAGACCAAAGTAGTTTAAGGAGAGAAGAGTAGGCTGGGTTATTCTGGAAGGGCAGACCAAATGGTGCAGAATCTATCCATCTTCAATATCTCCAATGGACATTAGACAAAATAGTTTATTTTGTTTATTAACATGGATTCCATAATGACTCCATGCTTAGTATGGTTTGAATTAGTCTTAATTTTTAAAATCTAAACAGTTTAATCACTGGGAAGAAAGGACACAAAAAGCACTGCTGCTGTATTGCAGAACATCTTATCCCTGTAATTGGAGCATGGCTAAAACAAGGACAATAATATTTGTTAGTTCCCAGAAGGATTTCTGAATAGTCAGAGCCAAACGTTTTTATCAAGGATTCTTTTTTTTATTTAATTTAATTTTTTTATATGCAGGTTCTTATTAGTTATCTATTTAATACACGTTAGTGTATACAGGTCAATTCCAATTTCCCAATTCATCCCACCACCACCCCCATCCCGCAACTTTCCCCCCTTGCTGTCCATACATTTGTTCTCTACATCCGTGTCTCTATTCCTGCCTTGCAAACCAGTTCATCTGTACCATTTTTCTAGATTCCACAATGCTGTTCTCAAGAATCAAAGGGTTGATCTTTAATACATATGCATGTGCCTCTGTGTGCGTGCATGTGTATGTCTTTATACAGCTGTGTGAGGCACGATATAGTTAGACTAAAAGATCTTGATGAGTCAAGAAACATAATTTTTAGGTCAAGCTATTGAATTTAAGGGGGGGGGGAATTTTCATAGTATGAATCAAAAAAGAGCCATAAAAAGGAAAAGCCTTATGAATAATGGAGGAGAGAGATTTAGGTCACGCTAAGCCCAGAAGCCACACTTTTTTCCTGCCTCAGGTAAGGAGATCTCTAAAAATATCATCTTTATAGGTACAAAAACCATTTTTTTGGGTGGAGGTCTTCTGGAGGAGATAATTTGAAGATAATATCCTAGAACGTATTTCCCTACAGGAGCTTTGCTGAATTTTCCTGAATTTTTGGCATTTACATAGAATATATATAATAACATTCAGGAGTATAATGAGCTACACCAATAGAGACATAGTTAATGAGGCAAGTGGTTGAATTAGAAAGTGTGGGTTAGGGAAATTCTAGCAGGTAGGGAAATTGGGGACGTGTTGTAATTGGTCTGTGCCTGTTAGATTTGATACAAGAATGGGGTATGAATCAACGTATCACATTGACATTAATGTGACCAGAGGATCAAGACAGAAGACTCTAGTAGGGACTAGAATCCTGAGAGTTTCATTAATACTCTATCTTCGAAGACTTCATTCGGCTGAGAGTGAAAGACAGCCCTGCTTTAGTAACAAATTGCCCACATCACAAGAAGTTTCCTAGGCTGCCCAGGGATGGTACAGGAGCTCAACCACATGATCAAAAGCAGGCTGCTTCTGTCCTCCTGTGCCACCACCTTCAGCATGTGGCTCTTGTTCTCAAGTCTGCATGTTATATGCTTCATTTCTTTTTATTTATTTATTTTTTATTTTTTTTGCAGTACGCGGGCCTCTCACTGTTGTGGCCTCTCCCGTTGCTGAGCACAGGCTCCGGACGCGCAGGCTCAGCGGCCATGGCTCACGGGCACAGCCGCTCCGTGGCATGTAGGGATCCTCCCGGACTGGGGCACGAACCCGTGTCCCCTGCATCGGCAGGCGGACTCTCAGCCACTGTGCCACCAGGGAAGCCCTTATGCTTCATTTCTTGAATCGTCTATATAACATTCTGAAAGAAGGTTGAAGGGTCAAAAACCTTCATGAGCTTGTCTTCTTTTGTGTGTGTGTTATTTTTACTACAAAATATATCATACATACAAAAGAGAACAAATATTGTACAGTGTGTGTGTCTGTGTGTGTGTATACACACATACATGTGGTTTAAAATAAAGCAATATAATGAAAACCTGTGTACACCTGTCCTAGAATAAGAACTAGAACATGACCAGCATCCTGGAAGTTTCCTGTATCCTTCTTCTCTCCCACCTCCGTCTCTCCTTGCCAGAGCAAAATATTGGCTTGCGTTTTGTTATTTTCTTGCTTTGTTTTATCATGTATATATGCCTCTTCAAGCAATATATTTTTTAGTTTTGCATGTTTTTGACCTGTATGTAAGGAGTCTACTGTATGTTTCATACTGCAACTTGCTTTTTGCTCACTATTAGACAAGAGATATTTATCCATTTTGATACTATTCATTTTCACTGAATTACAATTTTTCTGTTTGACTATATCTCAGTCCAGTCTCCCATTTAAGTTGTTTTCTGAGTTTTCCCCCCCTATTTTAAGGAAGGAGGCTATTATCTCTTTGTGTGTACATGAAAAATTTTCTTTAAAGAATATATATACCTAGGAGTGGAATTGCTGTGTTATTGGTTATACTAATTTTCTCCAGATAATGGCAAAATGTTTCCAATTATTGTATCAATTTTCTTTCCCATCATCAATGTTTAAGATTTCTGTTTCTCCACATCATGGCCAACAAAACTGTCATTTAATTTTTGCTAGTCTGACGGGTATAAAATAGTATCTTAATGTGTTTTACTTGTATTTCTCAGATTACAAATGAGTACATTTCCTTCAATTTTGGGGGCTATTTGTGAAATAGCTGTACAAGTCTTTTCTCCATTTAAAAAAAATTTTGGAGGGCTGTTTTCTAATTTACCTAAACAAATTCTTTATATTTTCTGAATTCCAGTTCTCTGCTATTTATATGTGTTACAAATATATTTTCCCATCTTGTGGCTTACCTTTACCTGATTTTTATGGTGTCGCCTAATAAATTTGGCTGAGATAAAATTGATAACTTCCATTTATAAGTCTTTCCCCTCAGTTTTATGTGTTTTGTGTTTCATCTAAAAATTTTTTCTCTACCCTGAGATCATAAACATATTTTCTTCTAAAAGTTCTTAAGTTTTGCTTTTCACATTTAAGTTCACAATTTATTTGAAATTGACTTTTGAAGATAGCATGAGGTTGGGATATAATTTTATTTTTTTCTGTATAGATCCCATTTGTCCCACTGTTACACTGATATTCAATGCCACCTTTTCATCAAGCTTCCATATGGGTATACATCTATTTATGGGCTCTCTACTTTCCTCCAATTGTCTAGTTATCTATTTTGATAAGCTAAAACTAGCCTCCACTAATTATAATCACTTTATAATCTTGCTTTCTGACTTTCTTCTTCAGGGGTACCTTAGTTACTTGGTCTTCTATATTAATTTTAGTTTGTCAAGTTCCATGAGAAATCCTGCTGGGAATTGGATTGGAGTTTCATTGAATTTCAAAGTCAATTTGGGGAGAATTAACATATTTGTAATATTAAGTTTCCCCATCTAAATACATAGTGTATCACTTCACGTATTTAGCCTTCTAAAGACATACCATTTTAAAAAGCAAAAAAAGGGCTTCCCTGGTGGCGCAGTGGTTGAGAGTCCGCCTGCCGATGCAGGGGACGCGGGTTCGTGCCCCGGTCCGGGAAAATCCCACATGCCGCGGAGCGGCTAGGCCCGTGAGCCATGGCCGCTGACTGAGCCTGCGCGTCCGGAACCTGTGCTCCGCAACGGGGGAGGCCACAACAGTGAGAGGTCCGCGTACAGCAAAAAAAAAATAAATAAATAAAAAGCAAAAAAAGAAAAAAAGAAAAAAAAATGGTACCTAGGAATCAATCTGGAAAATATATAACAACTTAAAGAAGGAAATAGCAGATATATTTTCTAATGTTTTATTACTGGTATACAGTAATGTAATTAACTGTTACACATTGATCTTATATCCAACCACCTTGCCCAGCCCTCTCTTTAATCCTTATAATTTTCTGGCTATCATTTTGTGTTATATATATTATACAGTCACATATGAATAACGATGGTTTCCTTTCCAGCGCTAATGCCTTTTATTTCTTTTTCCTGCTTTTCATTGTAACTAACAGCTTCAATACAATGCTGAATAGAAGTGGTGAGAGCAGTTATTCCTATATTTGTTTTTATTTAAAAGAGAATGATTTCATCACCATTAAGTTTGAGATTTGCTCTAGTTTTGCTTTGTTTTGATGCTTTTTACCAGTTAAGTGTGTTCACTTCTTTTTTTTTATTCTTTAAATGATACATATGTATTTTATTTACACTTTGTATTTGATATATTTCATGATAAATAATTTTTTTTTCCATCTTAATCATTTTCTAAGTGTATAGCTCAGCGGTATCAAATGCGTTCACATCGTTGGGCAAAAATCACCTCTGTCCATCCGCATAACTGTTTTCATCTTGTGAAACTGAAGCTCTATATCCATTAAACAATAACGCCCCGTTATTCCTTGACCCTAGCCCCTGGTAACCACCAGTCCACTTTCTGTCTTTATGATTTTGACTACTCTAAGTACCTCATATAAGTGGGATCATACAGTATGTATCTTTTTCTGACAGGCTAATTTCATTTAGTATAATGTCCCCAAGGTTCATCCATGTTGTAAACATACTGCAGAATCTCCTTCCTTTTTAAGACTGAACAATATTCCATTGCATGTATATCCACATTTTGCTTATCCGTTCACCCACTGATGGACACTTGGGTTGCTTCCATGGTTTAGTTATTATGAATAATGCTGCTATGAACATGGGTGTACAAATACCTCTTTGAGATCCTATTTTCAATCCTTTGGGGTCTATGTGCAGAAGTGGAATTGCTGGATCATATAGGAATTCTATCTTTAATTACTTGAGGAAATACCATATTGTTTTCCATAGTGACTGTACCAATTTAAGTATGTTTACTTCTAATCTTATTTGCTAATGATTCTTTTAAAATCACAAATGGACATTGAACTAAAACAGGTATTTTTTCCTACATCATTTAAAGCTAATAATATAGCTTTTCTAGTTGTATCAATTAATGTGGTTGTCATGCCCGTGAAAATGTGTCACTTGTCTATCCTGCTTCAAGGAGCATGATTGGCTATGGCCTCAGCTGCCCTCTTACTGCATTCAGCAATGTTCACTCACACCAAGGCCTAAACTTCCGATGAGTTGCTCCCAGCAAATGACTAAACAGGGTAAGAATACTAATACAGGTCTGTGGAAACAAAATGTAGGACTCCCTAATGAATCACTGTGGCTTGAGGATTCCACATCAGTGTGTTTATTATGTTGATGTTTATTATCAGGTATATATTAAGTTTATTTTATGCACAGAATAGCATAAAATTTTATGCACAAAATAGCATAAAATTGAGACGTTGATAGAAGTCTCAGTCTCCTAAAAGAAACAATTGATATGTTGTTTTTTAAAACACAGTTTACTAGTGACCCAATCCTTCAGGATAAAGAGGACACAATAAGAAGAACCATAACTCTGGAGTAACTGAATAGCAATGAAAAAATAGTTACAGTGAAAGTTAAGCCAACATTTGGGGAATGTTAAGCCAACATTACACTCATTTTAGAGCTCATAAAATAGTCAATGAAGACAATTTTGGGCTTAGTCTGTTTTACAGAAACTGATTTCAAATGTTTTGGAGGTTTTTCTCATGGTCAGAGACTGCAATTGGGAAGAGAATTCAAAGTGGATGGCAATCCTGTAAAAGGAAATGTTGACAAAGTGATATAAAATGATTATAGTAAGGAAAACATAGAAACAATTAACAGAACCAGTGAAGTTGCAGGAGGGTTTGCTGGTGAGCTCAGAATTTAAAAGTCCACATCCAAAAGATGAGAGATGAGAAAGTAGCCAAATGTCACTGGGTCATAGCTCTAGTCATCTTTTTCTTGCTGGCACCTTGATAGATTCAAGGTCTTACCAGCTTCCCATCATCTCTGGTGCTTTACCATCCCTGTTTGTTTCCTTAACTCTGCCCACATCCCTATCAATAGTCCTTCTATTAAAGTCTCTTCTCTGGGAGTGAGGAGGGGATTCTGTGTCCTGCCAGGACCCCGACTAATACACTAAGTGAGGATATAGTGAGACATTTCCTTTTTGCTTTTAGGACATTTACATTCTCAGACACATACAGATTGTGACCCATGGAACTGAGATCATTTGCATCAGCACTCTAGGAATTATTGTTAATAATTCTTAAAAATTGTGGCAGATAGGAGGCATGACAGGAAACTAGATATGAACATTTGTGGTCCTTGAAGTCTCCAAAAAAGGACAGAAGATTCACACTCATAGCATCCCAGAAAAATGACAGAATGAGCTATTAAGCAGATATTTTATGACTACTTAAAAAGAAAAATAGTCGTTACTAAGAAGCCAGCATAGGTTCATTAAGAGAAAGGAGTAAACTCTATACATTTTACATAGGATCTTCAGTCTAAAGAGATAAGAGTGGCACAAAAGGTATGTGGATTTCAAGGGAAATTTGACAAAATATCTTGGAATATTGCAGTGAAGAAACGAATACTGGCTGAGAAATGTATGGGTGAATCAAGTGATGATATAGCTAAACACTTGCCTACAAAGAATACTAATTAATAATTAAGTTCAACTTGAAAATAAGTCTCCTGGGGCATTCTCCGTGCCTTTGTCTCAGCTTTTTCTTGTTTAAAAAATTATTTTTGGACACCGATTTGAATGAGCATATAAAATGCATCCTTATCATTCACAAATCTGAGAAATTGTTGGGGAAGCAGCTAATGTTCTGGCTTATAAAATCATGATTTGAAATTACCTCAACCCGTTGGAATTTTGGACTTAAAACTAAAAGATAAAATGCAATAGAGATAGGCGTAAGGACTAGAAAGAAAGAAAAAAATTGTCATTATTCACAGAAGACATGGTTGCATATGTAGAATGTCCAGAAGAATCTACAAGCTATATTAATATGTGAATTCAGCAAGGTCTTTGTATACAAGGCATATATACAAAAATCAATTGTTGTTGTTTTTTTTTTTTTTTTTTTTTTCCGGTACGCGGGCCTCTCACTGCTGCGGCCTCTCCCGTTGCGGAGCACAGGCTCCGGACGCGCAGGCTCAGCGGCCACGGCCCACGGGCCCAGCCGCTCCGCGGCACACGGGATCGCTCCGGACCGGGGCACGAATCCGCGCCCCCTGCATCGGCAGGCGGACTCTCAACCACTGCGCCACCAGGGAAGCCCCAATTGTATTTTTATATACTGGCAATGAACAGAATAAAGTAAAAAAAAGATACCATTTACAAAAGCATCAAAAAACATTAAATACCTAGGAATAAATTTAACAAAAGATGTGCCAGACTTTTACCCTAAACACTACAAAACACTACTGAGAGAGATTTAAAAATGTCTAAACAAGTGAGGAAAGAAACCAAGCTAATGTGTTGGAAGACTCAGCATTGTTAAGAAGTCAGTTCTACATGAGTTAATCTATGAATTCAACGAAGTTCCAGTTAAAACACCGCAGATTAATTTGTGGAGATTAACCAGAAAATTCAAAAATAACGTATGGGAACAAAAAGAACCAAGAATAGCCAAGGCATTTCAGAAGTAGAAGAAAAAAGTTGGAGGATGTACACTACCAGATACATCAATACTGAGCTAAACAGTGTGGTATTTGCAAAAGAGAGGCAAACTGACCGAAGGAACAGAAAATGAAGTCTAGAAACAGAATCTGCATACATATATTACCTGACTTACAGCAAAAGGGTAACTCAATGCAAGGAGGGCAGGATGGTCTTTCCAATAAATGACACTGAGTCAGCTGGGTATCCAAATGGAAAAAAACTGTATATTGATCCTTCCCTCATACCATACCCCCAAATTTAATTCTAGATGAGTTGCCAACCTATTAGAAAGATAAAACAAGTTTTTAAAAGGAAAGGTAGAGCAACTCCATGATCTTGCATTGGCAAGGATTTCTTAATAGGACATAAAAAGTGCTAACTATAAGGGAAAATTTGATAAATTGGACTACATAAAGTTAAGGAATTCTGTTTTTATCAAAAATACCATTAAGAAAATGACAAGGCAGCATATTTACATAATGAAGTATTATCTAGCAATAGGAATGAACCAATAATAGCCATGCATGACAATATGGATGAATCTCACAAACATAATATTTGCCCCAAAGAGTGCATATTGTATGATTCCATTTCCATAAAACACAAAAACAGATAAAAACTAATCTTTGCTGTTAGAAGTCAGGGCAGTATCTACTCTTGGGCAGACAGTGTCTAGAAGGGGCATGAAGGGGCTTTTGAGGTGCTGGTAATGTTCTCTTTTTTGATCTAGGTGTTAGTTATGCATGTACATTCAATGTGTGAAAATTCATTAATTCACGTAAGATATGACACTTTTCTGTAGGAATATAATCAATAAATAATTTAAAATTGATGGCAGTAAATACAAAGTTTTGAATTAAAGTATAAATAAATGAATTGCACAGGTACCAGGTTGGGGAGTCAAGTTAATTAATGTCAGATGCCACAACAAACTCTGAAATTTTAGTGTTTTATTATAATAAACATTTATTTCTCATTTATGCCAAGTCCTTTACAATTCAGGTTGTAAAGTTTACCTTCATCTAACGTATGTCTTCCAAGTTCACTGCAGCAGGGAAGAGAGTGATGGAGGAGACATACTATCTCCTAACTGTCTCAGCCCAGACACATGCCATTTCTGCTCTTAGAAATGTAAACCTGGCCCCAACCAAACTGCCAGGGAGGCTGGGAAGTGTAGGGGAGCAAATGGGATATTTGGTGAACACTATCTGGGCCACCCCTGGCTTAACAGTAGTTGGTTTGAAAAAATATATCATTTTTGTTGTCAACTAAAAGTTTAACTTGTGCCACCTGTGTACGTGTAATGTGTTGCTAAGCATAAAGCAACTTTGGAAAGCATTGATAAAAATGTGGTACCGGGCTTCCCTGGTGGCGCAGTGGTTGAGAATCCGCCTGCCGATGCAGGGGACACGGGTTCATGCCCCGGTCCGGGAAGATCCCACATGTCGCGGAGCGGCTGGGCCCGTGAGCCATGGCCGCTGAGCCTGTGCGTCCGGAGCCTGTGCTCCGCAACGGGAGAGGCCACAACAGTGAGAGGCCCGTGTACCGCAAAAAAAAAAAAAAAAAATTGTGGTACCCAGGGAAGCAAGGAGGTAGTTTTCTTTCATTAGGGCCAGGTCACATTTGAAAAGTTGTATTCAGTTTTGGTTACATTTGAAAAAATTGTATTCAGATGATGCAAAAATTGTATCATCTTTTAAGAGAGCCACTGACAAGCTGGTATATATCCAGAGACTGGTAACTACAAAGATGTATTAACCTTGGTATGGTAGGATATGTTGTAGTAATGAATAAATCCTTGTCTTAAAGGCTTAATACAATAAAGATTTGTTTCCCACTCTTGTCACAGTCTGGCAGGTGTTTAACAGGTAGACTTCTATGTAATGATTCAGGGATTCAAGCTTCTGTCTCTGGCATCTGCATATCCTTGAAATCCTCCACTGGATCCTCTGTATTAAACAGGCCAATGAGTGAAAGAGAGAAAGGAGGCTCTCACAGGACATTGGACCTGATGTAGAAGTGGCACGTGTACATTTTGCCCTTGTTTTCTTGGCCAGAACCCAGTGCCATGACACCAACCTTACATCTAGAAGGTTGGGAAATGGGATGTCCCTGTGCCCAATAAGAGGAAACAGGATTGGTAAGCATCTAGCCAGCTCTGCCACAGGTGGTGACAGATTCAAAGGCATATGGAAAACAGTTGAAGGGATTAGAAATAGTAATACTGGAAAAATGATAGCTGTCCCCAAATATATGAAAAGAGGTACATTATAGCTTCCTCAAATATTGAAAATGCTGTTATGTGGAAGAAGGAATATACACATTCAGGGCAGCTTCTGAAGGCAGAACTTGGAACAAAGAGTGATGTTGTTACGAGACACATTTTAATCTGTTTAGTATAAGAAAGAGTTTGCTCTCAATAGACCTGGTCATCCCAGAACAAATACTTTGTGAGTACGGAGAAATAATAATTTATTAAGTACTTACTATGTGCTAAATTCTTATTTTTAAGATATAATTGACATATAACATCATGTAAGTTTAATGTGTACAATGTGTTGATTTGATACACTTATACATTGCAAAATGATTATCACCATAGTGTTATCTAACACCTCCATCATGTCATATAATCACCATTTCTTTTTTCCGGTGAGAACATTTAAGATCTGTTCTCTTAGCAACCTTCAAGTATATAATACTTGAAAGTTATATTACTAACTATAATCACCCTGCCGTACATTAGACACCCAGAACTTATCTTATAACTAGAAGTTTGTACTCTCTGACCAACGTCTCCCTGTACTAAATTCTTTACCATTTTAATCATAACAACCACTCTTGAGGTAGTATTATTATAAATATTCTTACTTTTCAAATGCGGAAACCAAATCTCAGAGAGGTTAAGTAACTTGCCCAAATGGCACACAGATGGTAAGGGGCAGAGTCAGGATTTGAATCCTGGTCTTTCTGAACCCAAAGCCCATGCACTTAAATTCTATGCCATACTGTCCTTAGGGACCTAACACTTAGAAATGGATAGACACGGAAGGCGTTTCATGATAGGAATGTGTAAAAAGCTTCTGGGAACATTGAGAAGCTCTGTTGAGTAACTAGTGCTTTTGTGTTGGAGGGTGCTGAGGAAACTGAGGAATCATACAGGGAAGTAAAGTTAAAAGCTACTGCTGGTCCAACCCAAACTTTGCCGTAAGTATGTGGTTGCCATAAGTGGTAAACAGTATTAGGAGATTTGGGGAATGAAAATGACCCATGGCGCCAATTCCCATGTGTGAGGATTTAGCCAGTACCAAAGGAAACCTTGATAGAGCCACTGGAAGGAGGGTTGCTGGGTTTTCATTGGATGCTCAACATCTCCCCCTGCAGGGCTTGGAGATGCGAATTATCTATCATGCGCTGGCTCTAGTGATTAATTTAGTTCATAGCCAAATAGGGGCAGGCTCTGGCAGCCTTAGTAATTTTGTCAGGTAGCCATGGAGACACTTTGTTGCTTCAGAAATTCATAGCCTACGAAGAAGGAATAGATTCTGAAGGCATTGGAAATGCAACATAACTTCCTGTCTCTGGCTTGTATTTGTAAAAGTAGGTGTGTAAAACCAACACAACTGGACCCAGTATCCAATCCAATTAAGAGCCTCATCCGCACAGAATACAGTACTACTAATCCCGCATCTTATAACAAGCAAGCTTTTAACCTTGATTCAAGTGGCCATTCAGGAATTGCTTCATGCTGAGAATTAAGCACTGCAAGAAAAATGTACGCTGTCTAGTTTATAAAAATTTACACCCTGTGTCAGTGGTTCAGAGGTGACTACAGACCACAACAGTACAATATGTCATTTAAATGTAAAACAAAACAGAGTTCATCTACAAGGAGGATAAAGAGTAAATATATTTAGACAACAGAGTTGAACAGATTGCCACACGGGCAAGAAAATTACTGTAAGATTTCCAGTTGCTAAAGCTACAGGAGAAACACAGACTTATATATTTTTCATTTTCTGACAACAGGAAGCAAGTAAACCCATCAGCAGAGATTTTTCCCCTCCTGAAACTAAATGAAATCACGAATGAATGGCATGGGGTCCTTGTATAAAACACAAAGATTTATGGAGTGAACAGAATCTTAACCTCAGCAGTGTAGAGGATACTGAAACAAAGACTCAGATGGTTCTTTTATTAAAAAAATAAATTCATTTATTTATTTTTGGCTGCCTTGGGTCTTCATTGCTGCACGCAGGCTTTATCTAGTTGTGCTGGGCGGGGGCTACTCTTTGTTGAGGTACGCGGGCTTCTCATTCCAGTGGCTTCTCTTGTTGCAGAGCACGGGCTCTAGGCGCACAGGCTTCAGTAGTTGTGGCTTGCGGGCTCTAGAGCGCAGGCTGAGTAGTTGAGGTGCATTGGCTTAGTTGCTCTGCGGCATGTGGGATCTTCCCAGACCAGGGCTCGAACCCGTGTCCCCCACATTGGCAGGTGGTCTCTCAACCACTGCGCCACCGGGGAAGCCCCTCAGATGGCTCTTCAATAAGCCATCCATAAAGACAGAGGGCATAACTTTAAGAAGTAACAATAAAGTCATTTTTTGCAACAGGCTTTGTTGTTACAGAGCAAAAATTCTTTTTCCAGGGTCTAAGTTAATAGAAGGTTAGAAATGTGAAGCTCTGTATCAGGGATTCTCAAGCTTCACTGCATCACCTTGGGAGCTTGATAAAAAGGTGGATTCTTAGGCCCTTTTCCTAGAGCTGCAGATTCAGTTGGTCTGGGCAGGACCCAGAAATCTGCATTTTTAACCATCACTCCACCAAGCTTTTGCAGTGGAGGTTGTCTGTGGATGTGGTTTTGAGAAACACACATGGGATGACATAAGTGGATTTGGGGCAGGTACTGGATCAAGATCTGTTTACAATGAGTGGAAAATTCACTGGATGCATTTCATAGCCTCTGTGGAGTTGAAGCTCATTTGCAAGGAGAAAGTTTCAAAGTCTAATGTGGGCCATGCACTGTGCAGGATGCACTGCATCTGCTGACCCATTTAGGAACCAAGGAGCCGCAGGCAGTATTTCTCTTCACAACACGTTAGATTAGATGTTTCCTTAAAGTATCTGCCATGAATTGCTCAGAGCACAGGGTCTACCTCATCATTCCAGTTACAGAATTATGTGAGCTTGGTGTTACGTCCAGAGTCCCAGGAATGTTAAGTGTATCCTCAAATGGTTGCATTTTTTCTGTTGTTTGGTTATGAAAAACAGACGTTTATAGGCTGCATCCCCGTGGAAAGAATTCATGCTTCGAAGTTCTCTCTCCATTTGAGAAATCTCAACATGCCAGTGGTCATCATGACCTGGAGGGACACATGGGTGATGGTGCTGAGCAGGGAAGTTGGGGACAAGATCAGAGAGTTCCTTCGACTTCTACCATGGCTGCCAACACAGGCTGGGTCCAGGTTTTGAAAGTAGAAACAAAACAAGCAAAACCCCACCTGGCTCTTTGGGTCAAAGGGTGGTTAATCTGGGGGGACTTGGTGTTGGTGCACATAATTACATGCAGGTCAGAGAGCATTCATGGGAGAGGGAAAGACCCTTGACTCCTTTGGAGAGTCTAGTCCACATCCCAACAACAATGGTGGTACAACACGACACATTTGAAGGTCCACATAAGAGATTTCCAAGTCATAAAGCTTTAAAAAAATTTCTTTTCAGTATACCAGAGCACAGGACATTGATCTTGGGACAAAGTTACAGAAAATAGGGAAAAGTCCAGTCCTCTGGATTCAGACCATATACCAAGTTGAAAAGTTAAAAAATCTTATCAGGCATTTGTTTTGTTTTATTCTTCACAACAGAAAACAATTAATTGGCCACTTCCACGCCCTCCTCTATTAGATGGCTGATTAAACAGCTGTTTTAGCTCAACACTCTGATTTTCATTATTTACCGCTTAACATCTGGCCCTGTTAATATTATCAATTCTAAGTGCTAAGAATATGTTTAAATCAATGAAAATATTTCTGTTATGGTCCATTTAGGGATTTTTCTCTGCTTGTCTTTTAGCCTCCTAAAAGCAGGCAGCCAACCTATTAGTTCATCTCTTTTGGCAAACTAAAACGATGAATGGTTTTAAAAGCTTGGAAAATGTAAAACTTCAGGCAAATCACAACCATATCCAGGTTATAATGCTGTTTATGTAATTTCTATGGGATGTATAACTTCATCCTGTGGAAGGATTTCCTTCACTCCGAATCCCCCAAGGTCTCTGACTGATTTTCCTCTTCCTTTGGCACTGTTTGTGTTTAAAAAATAATGCCCAAGAGAAAGATAACCATCTTGCTGATGTTCCATGGACACACGTGCATTCTCACACAATTTCTATTCCCTCTTCCTCGTAAGTGATCAGATGAAGAACGGAGTTTAAGCACATCATCAAAATTGCACAGTAAGTGGTCAGGAGTCTTGCAAATGGCACTAAAAGAAGCTGAATTACCAGAGGAGGGAAGCGCAGCCGGAAGCTAGATATTGCATCATCTGGCCTTCCCCTGCTGAACAAAAAACATTATTTTGTAAAGCATTTACAGATGTTCTTATTTCAAGTGACGTAATGCATTTGTTTCAATGGAGGTTATCAATCTGCAACTTTGAAATTTTCCTTAGTGTGAAAAACCCCGTAACAATTCATCGTGTCCTGGTACATATTTGAGGGAAAAGAGTTGAATCTTAAAGCTAAACTAGCAATTTGTATAACCTCCGGAGGCCGACTTTTCTGAGGCATTTCCATTTTCTATTACAACACAGAAGTTCTGTCTTTATGACAAAGGGAAGACCTAGAAAAAGGGTCTCTGTAGCCGTGACCCTAGTCGTGCTGTGTGATTTAAAATCTGTATTAAACACTATAGTGTGAGTATTGGAACTGATATTCTTAGGAATTGTGAATTTTTGCAGGAAGGCAAGGATCAAGATGGATTTCTAAAATTAAAGCCATCGCTGTCATTTATTAGGTTATTAGTTTGACGGTTCCTTCAAAAATCCTACTTTATGCAGAGCAACAGAGACTGGTGACAAAAATCTAAATATTTTCATGTTGAATCTAAAGATTAGTGGTAAAGGGCTTCCCTGGTGGCGCAGTGGTTGAGAGTCCGCCTGCCGATGCAGGGGACACGGGTTCGTGCCCCGGTCCGGGAAGATCCCACATGCCGCGGAGCAGCTGGGCCCGTGAGCCATGGCCGCTGAGCCCGCGCGTCCGGAGCCTGTGCTCCGCAATGGGAGAGGCCACAACAGTGAGAGGCCCGTGTACCGCAAAAAAAGAAAAAGAAAAAAAAAAAAGATTAGTGGTAAATACATTGGTTTGTTTTATGACCATGAATCAATTGCTTAAGAAGTGGTCCTTCGATTGAATAAAGGAAAAAAGATAGGTTCTCCAGGAGCCAGTTCAAATATTGAATGTGCCCCTATTACCCTTTGCTGTCACGTAGGAAAAAAGCCTGTGGAAAGGAGAGGCATGCAAATTGTTTAAGCAGGCCAAGGAACTGAAACAGTGAAACAGCAGGTTATCTCGACAGGAGTCACCCATATCTTTCTGCTTCTGAATCTTGGAGGAATTTCTCTGTGTTATCTCTTGGCCTTTACTCGACAGACCCAAGTAAACAGGAATACCAGGAAGAGTTTGTTCAGATAGTTTAGTTTCAGTTTCCCAGTTTCTCAGAATTGGTGACCAATGATATTTCCTCCACGTGATTCATCCTTCCAACCCCCTCATTTCTCTATGGCTTCTTGTCTTATCCAGAGTAAGTGCTGGATAAAATATGTGTTGCATTGGAGTCAGGTTAAATCAATCAGTTAACAAGAATTTATTCATTACGTGCTCAGAAAATGGCCTGTGCTAGGTCCTGTGTTGGGATCGCGCGGAAGTGCCAGCCAAGATCCTCTTCAACAGGAACTTAGAGATTTCCATTCTAGATTATGAGGGTCCTTCTGTTCTAGCCAAGGCCATTCACTTGCTGTCCACACACAGGACTTAGATTTCTTCCTCTGGAAAATTGCTTGTGCTTTTGCCACCTGGAATGCCTTCCCCCACATCATTCTGGCAATTCGCATCCTCCAAGAATAGCTCAAAATTCAGTTCTTTCAAAAAGCCTTTACAGATGAGACTTACCCCACTTTGATTTTTCTGTGTCATCTCGGCAACTATTGATAGTTCCCACTTTGTACATTCTTTATAAATTCTTTGAATGTGGGAAACATAATCTATTCATTTTGGGCTCCCAAATGCCAAAAAAAGCCCATTAAGTCCATAAAAATGATAACTACATATCTTTATTTATCTTCAGTAAAAGGACTGATCTAAAAACCTAGCCTGCCATTATTGGAAATAGAAGTACGAATCTCTTTTAAGAATATCATGTACCCTTATCTTTTTATCACCTTTCCCACAGAAAAGTATCTTTTGCATGAGGCGATGATAACAAGAAGCCTCTAAGAATTTGGTAATACTTTGAAACAAATTTGTTTAAAAATGTCTTTGAACATAATTTATATGAATTTATGTGAATATAATTATCAACAGCATCTTTTATCAATGCTGCCTAAAGGGAAATGTGACAATACCCGTATCTAGGGATTTATGCACCCAATGGCATAATTCCCCAAGCTCTTTAGGAGTTTTCTGCCCTCTGATTCGGAAGCACTGGTTTAAAATATATATTGTTTGACTGAATTTAGTGGAGTTGTATGGCATAATTTTAGATTAACTCATAACAGGACAAGTTCCAGACCTTATAATCTTTTAACTTTAAATTTAGGCTCTGAATTTTGTTTCCTTATTTCCTTTTTCCTTTTCTTTCTCCATCCTTCTCTCCTCCTTTTCTTCTTTCCTCTTATTTGCTAAACTGGATGTCTTTACCCTTTGAATGATATATTAAGTCCAGTTCATTTTTGCTGATGCTAAAGGCAGACTTAAAACTCGCAAATAATAATATCAATAATAATCATTTACATAAGGTTTCCCATGTGTTAGGCAAAGGCTTTACACATATTACCTCATTTAGCTCTTATACCTCTAGGAGGTAACTATTGTTATAATAATCCCTTTTCTCCTTTTATATGTCAGTCTGAATCCAGATTCTCTTATCTTCATTATCCAGGTTGCAGATTTAGCAGTTGTTAAAAAGCAAAAATCAATGCAGCTCCTATTTCTGTTCCAACTGTCATGAGTGTGTATTTACTTCAGGTCTTGATCTGCTTCTCTCTCTGTCCCCAAAACGTACTTGGAGCTCTTTCCACAAATGTAATTTCTTAAGTTGATTTAGGGAGTCATGTTCTGGGTTTTATTGTAGGGGCAAATGCTATGATTTCCAAATAGATGTTCTGTAGGCATTGCTAACGGTCATTCTGACAATTGTCCTGTGGCCCAGGTATAAGAGCAGCTGAGGTCAACCTACCCTGGATTCCACCTACTGCTTTTCATGAGGGGACAATAATAAGTTTTTTGATCATAGGGCAAGTCAGTGAATAATGTTTTAACTACATCTTTTCTTAAAATATCTTTATTGGAGTATAATTGCTTTACAATGTTGTGTTAGTTTCCGCTGTACAACAGAGTGAATCATCTTTATGTATACATATATCCCCATATCTCCTCCCTCTTGTGTCTCCCTCCCACCCTCCCTATCCCACCCCTCTAGGTAGACACAAAGCACTGAGCTGATCTCCCTGTGCTGTGCGGCTGCTTCCCACTAGCTATCTATTTTACATTTGGTAGTGTATATATGTCCATGCCACTCTCTCACTTCATCCCAGCTTACCCTTCCCCCTCCCCGTGTCCTCAGTCAATTCTCTATGTCTGCGTCTTTATTCTTGTCCTGCCCCTAGGTTCTTCAGAACAATTTTTTTTTTTAGATTCCATATATATGTGTTAGCATTCGGTATTTGTCTTTCTCTTTCTGACTTACTTCACTCTGTATGACAGTCTCTATGTCCATCCACCTCACTACAAATAACTCAGTTTCGTTTCTTTTTATGGCTGAGTAATATTCCATTGTATATATGTGCTACATCTTCTTTACCCATTCATCTGTCGACGGACACTTAGGTTGCTTCCATGTCCTGGCTATTGTAAATAGAGTTGCAATGAACATTGTGGTACATGACTCTTTTTGAATTATGGTTTTCTCAGGGTATATGCCCAGTAGTAGTGGGATTGCTGGGTTGTATGGCAGTTCTATTCTTAGTTTTTTAAAGAACCTCCATACTGTTCTCCAGAGTGGCTGTATCAATTTACATTCCTACCAACAGTGCAAGAGGGTTCCCTTTTCTCCACACCCTCTCCAGCATTTATTGTCTGTAGATTTTTTGATGATGGCCGGTCTGACTGGTGTGAGGTGATACCTCACTGTAGTTTTGATTTTCATTTCTCTAATGATTAGTGATGTTGAGCATCCTTTCATGGTAACACCATCTTTACCATCTTTACTGTAACTACAATAACAAGTTTCTTTACACTGTATTTTAATATCTGACTATGGCACAATGATACCAAAGCTCACTCAATAAAATCAATTCAATAAGGGGCAAAACTCAGTTTGCATATTTCTGAAGATTTGATTTAATCTAAGGATAAATGTTTAGTGTATCCAGTGCAGTGAAGAAGTCCTTCCAAATATTACTTCTTGGACAGCAGTGAGCTTTAGGTTACACCTTTGGATAAGTGAAAATATTTTATGCTGGCCATTGCCTTTAAGGCAGTAAGGAACTGGAGAAACTCACTGAGAATCTATATTTAAGTAGACTGACATCTCCCCTCTCCAATCGTCTGCAAGGGGAGAATACAGGTCTGCAGAGAGAGTTTCTGGATGTTCTTATAAAAAAAATTTGGGCTTGATTCCAGCACACAGAAGAATGGATGATTGTAGAACTAAAAGAAAAACACAAACCCCAAATTTAGCAATTCAGCCTTCAGTAAAATTAAGCTGAAATCAGAAATCGATTTAGTAACAATTGATTTAGTAACAATTAGTAACAATGAAAATATTTAGTAACAGCACACTTGAAATAATGAAGAACTGTTGATACATAGGCTTTGGAAATACAAAATACTGAGCTGGTTTTGAACATCTTGTTTTGAAAGACAAGAAAGTATATTAGACAATATTTGCATACCAGTCACCATAAAATTTGGGTTAATTTAATCCTTATTATGTTTCTTAGCATTATGCTGAGTTTCTGTCTATTGCTCTTTAATTAAAAAAGCAAAAAATTTTCAAAAAATATTGAAATTTAATAGTTTCAAAGACTGCTGACATAATTTGGAGTGTTCAAATGCTTAAAAGATTATATTTGTAGTATCTTTGATGAAAAATAACTGTTAAAGTAGAAAACTCTCTTTTCCATAGGAAGTTTTACTTGTAAACTGTAAAAAGACTTCTGTTGTACTGATATTTACTCACCCTTTCTTTCATAGTAACAGAATTTTTAGCTGGGTATAGGAATACCTAGAATAGAGACAGTGAGGGAGAGCCACGTGACTGAATTATGGCCAATACAATGTAAACAGAAGTAATTTGTAAACTTGTGAAACTATTTCAAAGGGACAGAATATGCCCTACTTCTCCCTTTCCTCTTGTGGGGTCTGGAATGTGGCTGTTATAGCAAATCATCTTGGAAAAGGCAGACAAGGAAAGAACTTTAGTTATAAAGAGCAAAGATAGAAGGACCGGGCTTCCCTGGTGGCACAGTGGTTAAGAATCCGCCTGCCAATGCAGGGGACAAGGGTTCGTGTCCCGGTCTGGGAAGATCCCACATGCCGTGGAGTGGCTAGGCCCATGAGCCACAACTACTTAGCCTGCGCGTCTGGAGCCTGTGCTCCGCAATGGGAGAGGCCGCGACAGTGAGAGGCCTGCACACCGCGATGAAGAGTGGCCCCCGCTCTCCGCAACTGGAGAAAGCCCTTGCACAGAAACGAAGACCCAACACAGCCAAAAGTAAATATAAAATAAATAAATTAATTAAAAAAAAAAAAAAGATAGAAGGACCTGGGTTTCTGACCTCATAAAGGGCGGGGGCGGGTCATACCTGCCAAAGACCTCTTATCTCCAGATTTCTTTCTTTTATATGAGAGAGAAATAAACGACTGTGTTATTTAAGCCACTATTATTATTTGCGTACTGCCAATTCTAAATAATAACCAATTTTGTGCTAACTGATCTGCTGACTATGACCTCATTGGTTAAGCCTTAATTAACTCAATCAAAATAAACTCTCCAGATGGTCTTAAAATTAGAAACATCCAGAAATATATTCCTATTGTAAAAAAGTTATTTTATAAGTTGAACAAGAAATTATAGGAACACGATACAGAATCTCAATTTTCTGAGACAGTTGTAAAGACCCCAAAATTGTATGCCTTAGACCCAGAGCTGTCCAAACAAGCTTTCTGCAATGATGGAAATACTCTACATCTGTGTCGCCTGACATTGTAGCCACTAGCTATATGTGGCTATTGAGACTTGAAATATGGCTAGTACAACAGAGAAATTGAGCTTTTAATTTATATAATTTAGTTTAGATTTAAATAACCGTGCCGTTAGATTATGGCCATAATGATTTTAGTTTTCAAAATATTTAAAGCTCAATAACATACCGACAGAACATCTCGCTTTGAGAATTTACACTTTCTAGAGAAACCTCCAACATAAATGGATTACAAAACATGTGCATAGGTGTCTTGACTTGATTTGCTTTATAAGGTTGTTAGCCATAAGTCAGTTAAATATTGGAGAAGAGTATTTGGTCATCTACCAAATATGATGCTTTTGATATAGTTGATATTGAGCTTTGCTTTGGAAGAGTAATTAGAAGGCAGGCCAATGAGGTATTGGAACTTTTCCTAGATAATGACGGTAAATCCAAGTAGTTAACTAAAGGGGAAAGCTTACCTTTCTGCTCTCTCTGCTGGGAATGGTATGTAAGTACAACTCAGCTAAAAATGGCAATATTCATTGTGGTTACAGCACAGATGAAATTAGACCAAGATTCCAGTTGCAGCTCAACTAACTCACTGTGTGATCTTGGGCAAGTTGCCTAATTACCAGCTTCAGTTCATCATCTATAAAATGAAGCTAGCGATAATACCTATTTATAGAGTTTTAGGTTCATATGAGATAATTTTCATTAAGCACTTGGTGCAGTGCCAGAATCAGAGTAAACACTCTGAAACTTACAGAAACACAGGCCACAATCTAGTTTTAGAACCAAAAGATAAAAAGGAAAAAATGAATGAAAACAACAAAATTCCCCAAATGAGACAGACTTGGCCACCAGTGGGAATGCATTGATCTTGCAAATGCTTTGGGATACTTCTCTGTAGAGGCAGAAGTAGAATTTATAAAAGTTAGAAGATTATCAAATAATTAACATATGTCCAAATAGACAATGACTTAACAGGGGTCATGTAAGTGATAAGAAATATAATATCTACTTTTCCAGCAAGTTGAGTCAGAACCAGAGATTTCTATCATATGATCCAGAAAGCTTAAAAACAGTCTTATGAGGTTAACAAAGATAAAGTTTGGTCAAATTTACCCTGAGTATGTATGTATTTATTTATTCCCCTGAAAACCAGAAGAGATTAAAGGTCAAAACCATTGTATATGGAAAATCTGTTGCTCTCTAGACCGTGTCTCTTACAGGCACATAATTAATTATAAAATCAAATGTACTCTGTATGTAATAATAAAATTAACCAATTTTAAGAAAACTACCTCTTTTGGTTTACACTGTATATCGAGGTGGTGAGGTAGGGTAAGAAACGTCACAGAAGAAATGAACAAATTGACTATTCTCACTTTCCAACACTTTGGGTGTTGAAGTATTTGCTAGGCATTTCCTATTTTCTTAGCTTAGGTGTATAGGGGGAAAAAACAGATATGAGTTAGGAGTAAATGAATTATGGTCTTAATAAAACTGGGTGAATCTGAAGAAAATTGTGTGGCCCAAATAAAAAATTTACCAAATAGCCTCTAATAACCTCTGTAAGATTTCTTCACCCAGTTTCAACCTGATATTTTATTATAATATTTTGTATATTGTTGCACTAAAGCCAAGGATATCCCAGAGGACGTTATTACAAAATTGTATGACTCTTATCTTAAAATAAAAATATAAGCAAAAAAAAAAAGTAATCTGAAATGTTGGGTTTTCTTACTTCTATGACCTAATCTGGCTGCATTTCAGGAAAGGAATGTTGGTTATTATAGGAGTTTTAGTTACTGGAAGATAGGAGTGTGTGTGTGGGGGGGTAGGGGTGGGTAGAGTAGGATTTAAAATGATGGTAATGAAAAACTGGTGTTGCTTAGAACTGGCAAAAGTCGTAACTACCAGTGTAGCACGCCATCCTGGATTTGGCAATGAAATTCATCTGGTTTGGGGCACAGTCATCTAATCAGTTCTTGAGCACAGAGGAGTTTTCTGGCTTTCTGTATTCCTTAGGGTTTTCGGTTGTAAGCATCAGAAATCAACCCCAGCTAAGTTATGTGAAAAAAGAACTGTTGGGCAATTCACAGAATTGGTGGGAGGACCAAAGAATTAGGCTTGGAAAATAAACAAGAGCCAAGAGAGGTTTGACTGAAGTAAACGTGGCCAGGGTTTCACCACCATCAATGCCACCCTCACTAGACTCACGATGCTGGTGCTATTGCCGTGTACAATTCTCAGCCTTATCCAGATCTTCGTGTCACCACCGTTAGAGTCAAAGTCTCTGCTGAAAGCATCTGACTGGTAGAACCTACATCCTTTACCTTAACTTTCAGGGCCTTTAGCTTTCACTTCCAGATACAGATGGTGAGGAATTATCTCCCAGAGAAGGTTGTTCAGAAAAAGAGACGAATGTCCATACTTTCTGGACCAGGTACCCTGGAGTTGGATTTATTGGTTCCTCAGCTGAGCAGGACTGCTCTTCAAGGAGGTGGGGTTTAGGCCAGGTGGGGTTGGGTAATGTGAGGCAGGTGCTCAAAGGCGGGGCACATACTGTATCTGTGAATGACAATTTTAAATCTTTGCAGAACTTACATAATAAAAGTATATATTAAACATGGCACAGGGCATGATGGGAAGATGATGGGCCAACAAGTCCCACTTCCTCTTCCCTTTTATTGCTAATAACTCCAACCCAAAACCTCTTCTGGGCTAACTGGGAGCTAGGGCTGGAAGGCAGGTGGAGTACAGAGGGCTGGGCTTCCCTTCCCCTTACCACCCTAAAGCCAGATGAAGCCCAGATACAGCCTGGGGAAAGATTTGAAAGCTGCAATTCCTGGGGAGAGCTTGGCCCATGGACATCGCTGAGCACCCAGGGAGAAGATTGACATTGGCTAGCATGAGTGTGCCTGTCTTTTTGGCCTTCGGGAAGCCAAAGAAGAGGCTGGGTCTTCTCCACTTCTGAGGTTGAGAGAGCATGAGAAGCCCACAGAGAAAAGAAGCATCCTCCCAACCCTCAGCAAAGGACTGAAAATTTTTTCATCAATGCAATGGGTCACATGACAAGAGACTGCTGTACTCAAGATTCCACCCTAAAGTACCTCCAAGAATAGACAAAGGAAAATAGCACACATCCCAGGAGCCAGCAGTCATAGAGAAGAGTAAATAATCACAACAGACCTTAACAAAATCTGAGGAATTTGCTTGAGGAAGGAGTTTAAACAAATAATAAATAAAAATCCATAGAACTCAAGATAGGGGAAGATATTTAGGGGAGAAAACAGTGGTACAGAAGGGATCTTGCAATATATATAGTTAAGTCAAAACGGATAACCATAGACTATTTGAATGTGTAAAAACTAAGAGGAAACTGATAGAGAAGGAGGTTGAGATTAATGAAATAATGAAATTTAAAAATGACGCATAGGCTAAATACATCTGAAAACTGGTTCTTTGTAAAATTCAATAAAATAGATAAATTCCTTGAGGACTTCATTAAGGAAAAACTAGAGAGCAAAAATACATAAAATTAGGAATGAGAGAGGAAACGTAACCACAGAAAAGTAGAAGATTGAAAGATAAGGCCACATATAACTCAATATGCCACACATAACTCAATTGCAACAAATTTGGAAACTCAGAAGAAATGGGTAATTTTCCAACAAAATATAATTACCCAAGTTAACCCAAAATTAATTGGAAAACTTGACTAGACTAATTACTATAGAGTTATAGTAATTATAACTCTTATAGATAAGAATAGATTATAACTCTTATAGATTCTTATACATAAGAATCACCTCTACTTGCTAAAACTATAAATTCCTATAGCTGACTGTATCCCAGATCTAATGAATCAGAATCTTCAGTGTTGGGACCTAGTAATTTCTACATTTATCAAGAGCTCCAGTTGATTCCTATCATCAATGAAGTTAGCAAATTTTGCCATAGAAGATTGGGCTAGGTTATTGCAGACCTACCATTTAAGAAAAGGCCTTAGACCTGATGTTTTTATAGCTAGTTCTATGTAGCCTTTAAATAACAGATATTTTCAATTTTATATAACTATTCTAGACCATAGAAAATAATAGAATAATTCTTATGATGTCAGCATAATGTTAATACCAAAACTTGATATAGTACAAAACAAAAACAAAAAATTACAGACCAAATTTACTAACAGATATAAACAATCTAATAGCACATAGAACCCAGCAATACATCATAATAATAATATACCATCACCATATAGAATTTATTCCATGATTACAAGAATGATTTAAAACAAGACTCTATGAACACCATTTATTTCATTAATAAATTGAAAGAGAAAGAAACATATGATCATATCAATAGATGCTAAAAAGACATTTGATAACACTGATTAATCATTCCTAATAAAAACTATAAGCAAAATAGGAAAAAATGAGATTATTCAAATATTATAAAGCCTGTTTTTTAAAAGCTAGTAACAACTATAATTACAAGTAACAATACATCTTTCTTTTAAAACTAAAAATTCATATGCCCTTTGAACCAGCAATCCCCTTGTGGGGAACCAATCTCATAGAAATAAAAGCAAGATGCTTAGTGAAGCATTGTTATAGTGACAAAAAAACTGGAAAAAAAGTGAATGCCTAATGAGTAGGAAAGAAGGATAAATAAGTTAGAATACATTCACAACACGGAATATCATACAGTAATTAAAAAGAATGTGAATTCATTAAGCTGATTTGTTGACTCCTAGGGACTGCCACAGAGTATTGTCAAAGAAGAAAAGTAAGATACAGAGATACGTAGCATGCTATGACTCTATTTTTGTAAAGCAAACAATGTCAAAAACCCACTACATACGAATAAATATGAATAAATGTAGCCAAAAGTATATATTGTACAAAGTACAGAGGGGTACACATTGGTAGTTAACATGAGGAATAAGGGTGAGTGGAGAGAGGATGGAGGTGGGAGATAGAAGTTAAAAAAAAAAAGCAAAACAACAACAAAAAAGGCTTTACTATAATGGTCTAACATGTAAAATAGAATTCTATTTATGTTAAAGGATGTTTGTGTGTGTGTGTATTTGCATACAAATAAATTTTTAAGCAAATAAATAATTTTAAGCAAATCCCAAATGCCATAAAACTTTAGAAATACTTCAGTATGAATTTCCAACATGTATTTTTATGTTTGTTTGTACTGGTATCATGAACTAGGAAAGAGGAAAGATGTGGATGGGTACACACCAAACTGTTATTATCAGTCACCTCAGGGGGTGGAAGCAGAGAAGCGGGGGCTCAGGGATATAATTAGCTTTGCTTTTATATGCTTTTAAACTGTATTGTTTTGCTTGTTTCAATAAGCAAGGAAAAGCTAGCAATTCGGTCCTCTGGTCGGCCTTAGAATAGGAAGACACCTTAGCAATATTTGCCGTCTTTTCTCTCATACCCAAGGTAGCATGCATGAGCAGTTGTGATCATGCATTAGTTAAATAGCAATATATTAGTGAGGAAACAAATGGATGGCTTTTTACCAAACCTGTGAAAGTTAAGATTTTATATATATATATATATATATATATATATCTCCTAAGGAAATAAATCTAAATTTTGAAAATTCTTTGCACTAAATGCTTTCAAGTAGATGTCCTTAAATTCTCCAGTTGTTGGACATACAGATTATGTCCCAAATAATACTGCAATTGGTATCTTTTATGTGCTGTCATTAAAAATGATGTTTAAAAAGATGGCCAAAAACTTTTTTAAGATTAAATGTTAAGAGAAACAAAGAATGATAGGCTGGAAATACCCTTCCCTAAAAACAAAAACAAAACCTTATGCATAGAAAGAAGACAGGAAGGAAACAGAGTGCAACAGAATGAAAACAAAGGCTATATTTCAAAAGTGATATCATATGTGTTTATAAATAGTACTTCCTATTATTTTCTGTTTTGTCAAACTTATAATTAGTCTGCAATATTTTTATAACAAAAAAACTAAAACACTTAAAAATACTTTTCTAATTCAAGTACAAAAGTTTATTTTCACACAAAGCCTTTATAAGTATTTTGTAGACATTATTATTAGAGTCGTTCTTTCACTATCTCTGGCATTACATAGATTTGTGAAATACTAAATAAGGGCAGAAATACATATGTTGTCAGTAGGTTGTCTTTAGTTCGGTCAAAAATCTCTGCATTCAAAATATAACTATAAGAAATTGCAGACAGAAAAATACAAGAATTCTCTGAAATTAGCATTTTGGCTCCACTATCAGGGAAATCTCAACCTGGCATGAGGTATTGAAGAGAGGCCAAAAAAAAGATGTTAATTTTGAACTAATATGACAAAAGTAGGAGCATTACCAGACCAGCTTTAGAACAGTCCCACTTCCCCTTTTATTAAAATAGTGAATTTCATTTATTTATTCTCATCTATTCATTCAGTCGAATATCATATGTTAAGTTAGGCAAGGTAACCTCTGTGAATGGCAGTTTCTTTATATGTAAAATGGGGTTCCTCTGGAGTACTACTTAACTTCTTACAGAGTACGTCTGAATGTGAAGTTCCTGGCAATGCAATAGGTACCCAAAAAATAGAACCTGTTGTTGCTGTTATTATTATTATTATTACTCTTGCCAAAGGGCTTCACAACTATTCCATTGAGGAGGAATTGATACCACAGTGTGTTAAATGCCACTTATAATTAACAGTGCATAAAACTGTATATGTCTTATCCCACAAAGTAGATTCAGTATTTCTCTGAAATTTTTTTTTTTTTTTTTGCGGTACGCGGGCCTCTCACTGCTGTGGCCTCTCCCGTTGCAGAGCACAGGCTCCGGACGCGCAGGCTCAGCGGCCATGGCTCACGGGCCCAGCCGCTCTGCGGCATGTGGGATCCTCCCGGACTGGGGACACGGGTTCGTGCCCCAGTCCGGGAGGATCCCACATGCCG